>NC_000067.6:114067103-114322103 GCF_000001635.26 Mus musculus
TCAAAGAAGATCTAATTCCAGTTCTGCACAAACTATTTCACAAAATAGAAGTAGAAGGTATTCTACCCAACTCATTTTATGAAGCCACAATTACTCTGATACCTAAACCACAGAAAGATCCAACAAATATAGAGAACTTCAGACCAATTTCTCTTATGAATATCGATGCAAAATCCTCAATAAAATTCTTGCTAACCGAATCCAAGAACACATTAAAGCAATCATCCATCCTGACCAAGTAGGTTTTATTCCATTGATGCAGGGATGGTTTAATATACGAAAATCCATCAATGTAATCTATTATATAAACAGACTCAAAGACAAAAACCACATGATCATCTCCTTAGATGCAGAAAAAGCGTTTGACAAGATCCAACACCCATTCATGATAAAAGTGTTGGAAAGATCAGGAATTCAAGGCCCATACCTAAACATGATAAAAGCATTCTACAGCAAACCAGTAGCCAACATCAAAGTAAATGGAGAGAAACTGGAAGCAATCCCACTAAAATCAGGGACTAGACAGGGCTGCCCACTTTCTCCCTACCTTTTCAACATAGTACTTGAAGTATTAGCCAGAGCAATTCAACAACAAAAGGAGATCAAGGGGATACAAATTGGAAAAGAGGAAGTCAAAATATCCCTTTTTGCAGATGATATGATAGTATATATAAGTGACCCGAAAAATTCCACCAGAGAACACCTAAACCTGATAAACAGCTTCGGTGAAGTAGCTGGATATAAAATAAACTCAAACAAGTCAATGGCCTTTCTCTACACAAAGAATAAACATGCTTAGATAGAAATTAGGGAAACAACATCCTTCTCAATAGTCACAAATTCTATAAAATATCTCGGTGTGACTCTAACTAAGGAAGTGAAAGATCTGTATGATAAAAACTTCAAGTCTCTGAGGAAAGAAATTAAAGAAGATCTCAGAAGATGGAAAGATCTCCCATGTTCATTGATTGGCAGGATCAACATTGTAAAACTGGCTATATTGCCAAAAGCAATCTACAGATTCAATGCAATCCCCATCAAATTTCCAACTCAATTCTTCAACGAATTAGAAAGGGAAATCTGCAGATTCATCTGGAATAACAAAAAACTGATGATAGCAAAAACTCTTCTCAAGGATAAAAGAATCTCTGGTGGAATCACCATGCCTGACCCAAAGCTTTACTACAGAGCAATTGTGATAAAAACTGCATGGTACTGGTATACTGACAGACAAGTAGACCAATGGAATAGAATTGAAGACCTAGAAATGAACCCACACACCTATGGTCACTTGATCTTCGACAAGGGAGCTAAAACCATCCAGTGGAAGAAAGACAGCATTTTCAACAATTGGTGCTGGCACAATTGGTTGTTATCATGTAGAAGAATTCAAATTGATCCATCCTTATCTCCTTGTACTAAGGTCAGATCTAAGTGGATCAACAGACTTAACATAAAACCAGAGACACTGAAACTTTTAGAGGAGAAAGTGAGGAAAAGCCTTGAAGATATGGGAACAGGGGAAAAATTCCTGAATAGAACAGCAATGGCTTGTGCTGTATTAGCGAGAATTGACTAATGGGACCTCATGAAACTCCAAAGCTTCTGCAAGGCAAAAGAAACCGTTAATAAGACAAAAAGACCACCAACAGATTGGGAAAGGATCTTTACCTATCCTAAATCAGATAGGGGACTAATATCCAACATATATAAAGAACTCAAGAAGGTGGACTTCAGAAAATCAAATAACCCCATTAAAAAATGGGGCTCAGAACTGAGCAAAGAATTGTCACCTGAGGAATACCGAATGGCAGAGAAGCACCTGAAAAAATGTTCAACATCTTTAATCATCAGGGAAATGCAAATCCAAACAACCCTGAGATTCCATCTCACACCAGTCAGAATGGCTAAGATCAAAAATTCAGGTGACAGCAGATGTTGGCATGGATGTGGAGAAAGAGGAACACTCCTCCATTGTTGGTGGGATTGCAGGCTTGTACAACCACTCTGGAAATCAGTCTGGCCGTTCCTCAGAAAATTGGACATAGTACTACCGGAGGATCCAGCAATACCTCTCCTGGGCATATATCCAGAAGATGCCCCAACCGGTAAGAAGGACACATGCTCCACTATGTTCATAGCAGCCTTATTTATAATAGCCAGAATCTGGAAAGAACCCAAATGGCCCTCAACAGAGGAATGGATACAGAAAATGTGTTACATCTACACAATGGAGTACTACTCAGCTATTAAAAAGAATGAATTTTTAAATTCCTAGCCAAATGGATGGACCTGGAGGGCATCATCCTGAGTGAGGTAACAAATTCACAAAGGAACTCACAGAATATGTACTCACTGATAAGTGGATATTAGCCCAGAACCTAGGATACCCAAGATATAAGATAAAATTTGCTAAACACATGAAACTCAAGAAGAATGAAGACTGAAGTGTGGACACTATGCCCCTCCTTAGAATTGGGAACAAAACACCCATGGAAGGAGTTATCGATACAAAGTTTGGAGCTGAGACTAAAGGATGGACCATCTAGAGACTGCCAAATCCAGGGATCCACCCCATAATTAGCTTCCAAACTCTGACACCATTGCATACACTAGCACGATTTTATGGAAAGGACCCAGATGTAGCTGTGTCTTGTGAGACTATGCTGGGGCCTAGCAAACACAGAAGTGGATGCTCACAGTCAGCTAATGGAATGGTCATAGGGCTCCCAATGGAGGAGCTAGAGAAAGTATCCATGGAGCTAAAGGGATCTGCAACCCTATAGTTGGAACAACATTATGAACTAACCAGTACCCCAGAGCTCTTGACTCTAGCTGCATATGTATCAAAAGATGGCCTAGTCAGCCATTACTGGAAAGAGGGGCCCTTTGGACAAGCAAACTGTATATGCCCCAGTACAGGGGAACGCCAGGGCCAAAAAAAAAAAAAAATGGGAATGAGTGGATAGAGAATTGGGGGGGGAGGATATATTGGTCCTTTGAGATAGCATTGGAAATGTAATTGAGGAAAATATGTAATAAAAATATATAAATAAAAAAAAATCACAAAAAATAAGATGATCACTTTTTTTTAACTTGGAGCTTGGTTATATAGTGTATTATGTTGATGGTTTTCTGTATTTTGAACCATCCCTGTGTCCCTAGGATGAAGCCTACTTGATCATGATGAGTGGTTGTTTTGATGTGTTCTTGGATTTGCTTTGCAAGAATTTTGTTGAATCAATATGTATGAGGAAAATTCACCTGAAATTCTCTCTCTTTGTTGGGTCTTTGTGTGGATTAGGCAAAAGAGTAATTGTGGCTTCACAGAATGAATTGGGTAGTGTTCCTTCTGTTTCTATTTTGTTGAATAGTTTGAAGAGTATAGGTCTTCTTTGAAGGGGTCCTTTTTTTTCTTTTTTTTAATTTGTGAGACTTTTCATGACTGCTATTTCTTTAAGGGTTATGGGACTGTTTAGATGGTTTATTTGACCTGGATTTAACTTTGTTACCTGTTTTCTTGTCTAGAAAAATGTCCATTTCATCCATATTTTCCAGTTTTGTTGAGTTTTTTTGTAGCAGGATCTGATGAGGTTTTTGGATTTCCTCAGTTTCTGTTGTTATATCTCCCTTTTCATTTCTGCTTTTGTTAATTTGGGTCTTGTTTCTGTGCTCTATGATTAGTCTATCTATCTATATCTATGTATCTATGTATCTATCTATGTATCTATCTATCTATCTATCTATCTATCTATCTATCTATCTATCTATCTAATTATCCATCTTGTTGATTTTTGCAAAGAACCAGCTCCTGGTTTTGATGATTCTTTATATAGTTCTTTGTTTGATTTCAGCCCTGAGCTTGATTATTTCATGCCATCTACTCCTTTTGGGTGTATTGTTTCTTTTTGTTGTGGAGCTTGTGTGCTATCAATCTGCTAGTATATGCTCTCCCCAGTTACTTTTTGGAGGTACTTACTTATTCAACATAGAACTTGAAGTCATAGCCAGAACAATTAGACAACAAAAGGAGGTTAAAAGAATACAAACTAGAAATGAAGTAGTCAAAATACCACTATTTGCAGATGATATGATAGTGTATCTAGGTGACCCCAAAAATCTACCAGAGAACTACTCAACTTGATAAACAATTTCAGCAAAGTGGCTGGATATAAAATTAACTCAATCAAATCAGTACCTCTACTCAAACAATAAAGAGGCTGAGAAAGAAATTAGGGAAATGACACCCTTCACAGTAGTCACAAATAATATAAAATATATTGGGGTTACTCTAACCAAGCAAGTGAAAGATCTGCATGACAATAACTTCAATTCTCTGAAAAAAGAACGTGTAGAAGATCTCAGAAGATAAAAAGATCTCCCATGCTCATGTTTCAGCAGGATTAGTATAGTAAAAATGGCCGTCTTGCTGAAAGTATTCTACAAATTTAACGCAATCCTCATCAAATTTCCAACTCAATTCATCATAGAGTTAGAAAGGGAAATTTTTAAAATCCATTTGGAATAAGGAAAAACCCAGGATAGCAAAAACTATTCTCAACAATAAATGAACTTCTGGGGGAATCATTGTCCCTGACCTAAGTCTGTATTACAGAGCCATAGTGATAAAAACCATATGGTATTGGTACATAAACAGGCAGGAAGGTCAATGGAATAGAACTGAAGACCCAGAAATGAATCCACACAGCTATTGTCACTTGATATTTGACAAAGCAGCCAAAGCTATCCAGTGATAAAAAGAGAGCATTTCAATGAATGGTGCTGGTTCACCTAGTGATCAGCATGAAGAAGAATGCATTTCAATACTAACCATACTGGAAAAAAATAAACCCACTACAGCTCAGAACTTGTTGGGATCATGCTACAATGTTGTCTAGTTATTTTTTTTTTCTTTTTAATCCTCATTCCTTCCCTGCAGAACCTGTTGACTGGCTGAGCTGCCTTGGTCACTATAGGGAAAGAGTAGACATAGTACAACTGTACGTAGCTCTTCTGTAACTTCCTTGAACTTAAGTTGCCATATTTTCCTTTCATGGTTCTGCATCCTCATTTATAAGTCAGGGAGCCTCTTGGCTAACGTTACAGCACATCTATCAGCTGAATACTAATGTCTTTTATATTTCATTTAGGGACAGTCAGATGGCTCTGAGCACAAGTGTGCTTGCTGCTATAAGAAATAAAATTTCTTGGGTCCCATTTTTAGTAAGCATGCTTAGAGGACATTGAAGAGTCACAGAATAGCAGCAGGCAATGGCCATTTTTCCCTCAACTAAAAGAGTTTGAAAGCTGAATGCATAACATGGTTCAGAGAGTTGGAAAGCTTCAAGTTGGGTTGTTCTGTGAATGAGCCAACAATGAAAAAATGGAGTAGTCTCAAGACCCTAAGTAACCATTAGATAAGACTTTTTATCTGAAGCCTATATGAGGGGAGTTTGATCATGGAATTGTGCTAGAGGGTCACAGAGATTCAAATTCTGTTAAGTACTAGACTATGGGAAAAAGAGAACAGGAATTTCTTGCATTCAGGGCCACTTTAAAAGTCACTGCCATGTGTCAAATCAACATGCCAGCCAAGTTTTGATCCTCAGTGTATTGTGACACTTCCTGAATAATGGAATAGTACGAGCATTCTTTTTTGTCTTATTAATCTTTTGAATGTAATTAGAGATCAAGGGTCTTGCTTCCCTCACTTCCCAGCTTGATGACCTACGTTCAATCCTGAGGTCTACATATTGGATGATGAGAACTGTTTCTTCCAAGTTCTTCTTTGATAACTACTCATGTGCTGTGTGTTTGTGTGTATGTGTGTGTCCAATTACCTACAAATAAATTGTCAATCTAAAATAAAAAATATTTATCTAAAGTTAACTTTCTTATGAGGGCATAATTAAACTCATAGTATATATTGATATAATTAATAATTATAAACAAATTATAAAACAAATATTGTTATATTCATCTTTAACTAGTAACTAAGTCACAGAAAATAAAATTACATTATCAGTAATATAAATAATGAATTAAAAATTATTATCTTTTAAAAAATGTTTGAGGTTGAGTAGATGGCTTGGAAGCTATACTCTTTGCCAAGCAAATGTGAGAATTTGAGTTTAGATTTCTAATTCTAGTGTTCCTTTGTGTATATAGGAAAGGACACAGAAGAAATTCCAGAAGCTCTTGGGCCAGCCTGGTATACATCATGCTAAATTGGAAGAGGTGTTGTTTCAAGCAAGGAGGAAAGTAAGGATTAATACACACATACACACACAGACACACACACATACCTGAAATATTTTCTAGAAAGCCATGTTAAATTGAACTGTCGAATGCAGGAATTCTCTTAGAGGCTTTTATAAACCTGCACTGAGTTGAAATCCTTTAAGTAAGCAGGAAAGACAATGATGTATATGTCTTTTCACCCTCAGTTGTTTTATTTTTTTAAATGACAGCACATTTATCCAGCTACCTCTCTCATGTGAAGTTTTGTAAATGACCTGCTTCATGCATTTTACAAAAAAGAAATAAAATGCAATTTCTGATATATCAGGGAAATATTTTCCTGAAATGGGATGACTGAAAAGAAGGTCCTAATGATAAGGATTCTAATAACCTCCTAGAGACTAGAAAGAAAACTGAATAAAAAAAAATTCTATCTCTAAGTTAAAATGTGCACGGTTAAAATTGAATGCTTAGAAGTTGTGCATGGCAGAAATACAAGTCTTTTGTGTTTGTTCATATATTGTTACTTATCATCAGTAATAAGCAAAAAGCTGTAATTCCTCTTCATTTTTCTGTATAGATTAGAACTGTGCCTACCTGTCTGTGATGGGAACCAAAGTTTTAATGTGAAGTAACAGATAATAGTAGGTTTTCTAGGCATGTGTTCCCTGAACATTTGCATCATGTAAAGCATCTGTAGAAAATAGAAACCCAAGTTCATGTAGTTGTTGTGATTATGAGGGGAAAATGTGCATAAAACCACTAGTTCAAGGATTTTGCACAATAGCTTCCTTTGAGTTTAAGCCTTTTCCCCAGGTAGATGTGGGGGCTCATAAGGCTGAGGAAGCTAAAAGTTGGAGGATTCTCTAGAGCTCCACCTTTGAATCTCCATCCCCGCTCTGCCTCTTTGACACCCACCACCCAGGTTACAGTAGAAGTGGACCTTTCTAGGGATGAAACTGACCAGCTGTTCTGCGAGGAAAAAAATCTCAGACCTGGGGAGCTGGTCCCTGGTCCTGCAGACAGCTCTAGCATTGCACTTATCTGAGTCTTCAGGATGTTAAGGTGCACTTGCAGAGTGGCTACAACTTTGAGTATTTTCTATTCCTCTGAGTGAGGATAAAAAGAAGACTGAGAAGAGTTCAGCAGTGAACATCTTCCAGTCTGCCTTGTTGGCTCATAATCAAAATATCTGCAGGACATATATGAGCAAAACCATAGACATAGGACACTATGTAAAAAGAGGGTGTGGTGGGCCATGTCTTTTAACATCCTTTGTTCTGTGGTCATTATACCCTGAGCACATCCTATCTTGCTTCTGTGGTTTAATAGTACATGAGAAAAGCTCAGCTTCCTGTGCACTGTCTGTCATTGTTTAACCATTGCTATGACTACTGGTAATAAAATACAGAAGATTCTCAACTTGCAGTGGAATTCTATGCTGATAAGACCATTGTAAATACAACACATTTTGCCTCCAAAGAACATTTACTACACTAAGGTGAACACAATTTAACTCCAAAGTACATTTATACTACTAATGTGTTAAATGGCACAGCTCACCTTTGCTTACCTTAAGTATTTTCAGATCATTTGTGTTAGCTTACAGCTTAAAAGAATCATCTGATACAAAGCTTATTTTGTCATCATGTATAGAAACCCTCATGGGATTCATAGAACACTATATTTAATATGGGTGCCAGAATGGATATACAAGTCCCTTTTCTCACCATGATAAAGAAAAAAAAAACGTTAAAAAATTTAAATTTGGTGTGTGTGTGTGTGTGTGTGTGTGTGTGTGTGTGTGTTTGTGTGTTTGTGTGTGTGTGAAAGATCCTGACAGAATGTAAAAGGTCACAGAAGCCCTGAAATTGGCAAGATATATGTCACTGTTAGCAGAACTGGCTTCACTGATTTAGAAAAACAGAGGTGTACAATGATCTGGCCACTCCTTGAACCTGTGTGTCTGCCAATGTTTTGACCATTCCTTGAACCCATGTGTGTGCCCACTGATGAAGCCCATTGCCAGGTGTTTGTGATATTGGTTGCTGAGAAAGAGTCAGAAAATCTCCCCAGCAACCACAGCCCAGCCAATCCTGAGTTGCTACACCTGCACCAGACTCTTTCCTTGTACCCCTCCCATACCCATTTCTTAAGAATAGACATTGTTTAGATCTGGAAATCCCCTACTCCCCCCTTCTCCTTTCTCCCCCGGGGCCTATAAAAATTAGGAACTCTTTCCCCTCGAGGTCGACTCCTCTACCCCTGTGTGGGTTATGAGTTGTCCTCAGAGCTCTGGCTTTCCCCAAAAAAGGCTCATGTGGTTTGCATCAAGCTTGGTCTATTGTGAGTTCTTGGGTGTCTGCTATTGTCCTGAGGCCTGAGCGAGGGGCTCCTCTCAGAGTCTTTCATGTGCATGCATAAGCTTGCATGAGTTTATGTGTACTTAATGTGTATTTGGTGTCAGTAGATACCAGAAGTATTTATCAGATCCCCTGGAACTGGAGAACACAATGATTGTGAGCCATGAGGTAGGGACTGAGATCTGATCCTCTGGGAGAGCACTTTTAACTACCAAATCATCTTTCCAACCGAAAGTTGAAATCTACAAATTCAACCCTCGAGTTAGAAAACTTGTTTGGCTTCTGTGGAGACTTCAGAACACATAACTACTTATCCTGCAAACATGAGGACTGGAGTTTGGATATATAGTATACACACAAAACCTAAGCAGACATAACAACTACCTGTAATTACTGTACATATTAGATGATAGCAGCTCCCCTTGTAAGGTAGACAAGCTGAATTAGTGAGCTTATATTCAGCAAGAGATCCTCACTTTTTAAATAAAGTGGAATATAATCAAAGAAGCCACTGTCACTCCACTTGCACATACACACATATGCACCTATGCCTACACAAATGTGCACCCTCACATTGTGCATCGACAAACATTTGAAAACATATACACAGTACACACAAAGTCACACACAAAATGAGAAAATAAAGAGAAAAGAGGCAGACCGTGGGGGCACAATCTGCAGCCAGTCCCACAACACCCAGAGGAAGCTCCACTCCCAGGTTCTCTAACACGCCCAGGGTCACAGGATCACATGATCCTAGGAGCTTGGTCACACCAGGATCTCAGGCTTCCAGAAAGAGCTTGATTCCCCGGAGCTCTAAATCACCCAGGACCTGAGGATCACAGGATCCCAGAATTTCAGGATCACAGAGAGAGCTGAATTCTGACACAACCAGGATAACAGGAAGGACAAGTTTCAGTCAGATATAGCAAGGGCAGGTAGCACTAGAGATAAACAGATGGTAGAAGGCAAGTGTAAGTGTTGGGAGCTATTAAGACAACTATATTGTCTTAATCTTTGAATTGGGCCTCCCCCACCCCAGAAGAAAAGGGGGTCAAAAGCGGGCCACCGACACACCACTCTGGAACAACCACAGAATGTTCCAGCCCTAAGTCAGCGACAGATGTCCTGACCACACCCTGATACCACCAAGTTCCTGCTTCCCCTGTGTAGCTGCCAAAAGAAAAATTTCAACTGTCCCACCCCTCCTGCTGAGAAGTAATTGTATTTCCCCTTTTACTTGTGCATTTCCACTGCCCTACCCCTCCTGCTGAAAAGAATTTCCCCTTGTGCTTGTGCATTTAAGCCTTGAGCCTTGCTGAATACAGTGACACCTTGATGCTAATCAGACTGGTTCCGTGTCGTTCCTCGCACTTGGTGTCTGTCTTTCTCTACCCCCATTTGGTTCTTAGGAGAAGGTCCCCTCGAGACCCTTGAATAACTGGACCTGATGGACAGGTCATGTAAGAACATAAGAAACAGAAACCACCAAGGTTACTTGGCATCATCAGAACCCAATTATCCCACTATAGCAAGTACTGGATGCACAATCACACTGAAAAAGGAAGATTTGGATCTAAAATCACTTCTCATGATGATGATATAGGACATTAAGAAGGACGTAAATAACTCCCTTAAGAAAATACAGGTAAACAATTAGAAGCCCTTAGAGAAAACATAAGAAACCCTTAAAGAATTATAGGAAAACACAATCGCAAAGGAAAAGGAAATGAACAAAACTATACAAGATCTAAAAATGGAAATATAAACAATAAAGAAATCACAAAGGGAGACAACCCTGGAGTTAGAAAGCCTAGGAAAGAGATCAGGAGTCATAGATGCAAGCATCACCAACAGACTACAAGAGATAGAAGAGAGAATGACAGGTGCAGAAGATACCGTAGAAAATACTGACACAACAGGCCAAGAAAATGCAAAAGGTAAAAAGCTCCTAACCCAAAACATCCAGAAAATCCAGGACACAAGAGAAAAAAAATCAACAAAACAAGGAGTTGGTTCTTTAAGAAAATAAGCAAAATAGATAAACTTAGCCAGACTAACCAGAGGGCCCAAAGACTGCATCAAAGTTAATAAAATCAGAAATTAAATAGGAAACATATCAATAAAATATATCAAAATAATTGTTCTGTCTGTTGAATATTAACTGTTGAAAATATTAAAATCATGGACTGTACACTCTATTCAAATATTATTGATAATTTTTCTCACTCAATATGAGCATTTTCTTAATGTTTAACTTCAAAGAGTTTTTGCTATTTTGAAATTTTTTAAAATATACTTACTGACAATATAATTTCTTTCCTAGAAACACTTAAAATCTTTTTTAAGTAAACTGTTAGACAACGTACAGAGGTATATAATGTGATTTTCTTGTTTCCTGTTGGAGTTCTAATTTTGATTTCCTCTTTAGCCCAGTAATTAATGAAGCACATGATCACCACCCAGGCATATGGATTTTATTTGAGGTATAATTCAGTTGCAGTTGTCTCCTTGGATTGAATTTGTGCCTCTTTGATTTTTGCTGAAGTTTCTTAAGTGGATTAACACATGATTGTTTGTGTCAAAGATTAATGCGTTAGAAAAGAAAGCGCCTTTCTGTCAGAGAAGTTTCCATATAGGCATAGATGCTATATCAAGCTCTTTAAGTTTTGTATTTTAAAAATAATAGCATAATCTTTTATTATTATTATTATTATTATTATTATTATTAGTTTTTCTAACTATTCTTTGATAAGGGTTATTTGAACCTAATTTCATGCTTTTATGTTTTAGTTTCTCCTGCACTTTGATGTATGTGTGAATTCATGTACTTAGGTTGAGTTGTTAATGTTCCATATATGTATGTGTTTGTACAAGCATATAACTGATATAACTGTGTGCATATGTATACACGTGTGCCAAGGACTGGGCCAAATCCCGCCCCCCTCCCCGCCTCAACCCGTGGGAATCAGGGGTTCGGACAGATGGGCATAGAGTCGGCGGGAATTGACAGACAGACTCGACACAAGGGAGTGTGGATCTGAATGTAATTTGTCAAATTGAGCATCAAACTTTTTATACAGAAGAAAATAGGGAAGTTGGGTGACACACAGACAAGGTACAAAGAGGTTACTGGATTCCTACACAAAACAAAGGAATGCAAATATGGAAGAACTGGCAGGAACCAACTGGGGTAAAACTCAATGTTAACAACTGGGATCAAAAAAAAGCTCCACCTAAGGTCCACTTAATCTTAGAAGCCAGGGCCAATGGCTTTGTGCCCTTGCCACATAGTTCCTACTCTAGTCTATTGTATAGTCCACATTCCCCCTAGGCCATTGTAATACTTGTTTGTGTATGGGTGTAACTCAGCTACCTATAATTCTAAGTATCTACTCTGGTTCCTCTTTAGGTCACAAACTTCCTTCTTCCTAGATAATGGTAAATTTCTGTGTAGGGAAGTGACTTAGCTATCCATGCCCAAGGTCAGATCAAGGACTGCCTAGAATCTAACTTAGCTATATGTCAAAATATCAATCCTTAGGAACACTTGTAATAAAGCAATATTAAGGGAAATAACACAGATCTGTTTACCAACTAAAGCAAGGACATTGGAGCATTCTTTATACAGGATGCCACGATTCCAGGAGACTAAGTTTCTGTGAACTTTTCGTCTCGGGACAGCACCCAGATTTTCGGGGCCTGTGGCGCTGTCACTACAAGAGTGAATGTAGCACATGTGTATACGTTCTCATTTCGTAACCAGAGGACTAGCAAAGCTGTCCTTCCTCAGATGCCTTTCTCCAAATTTATCTAGCTAGGCAAGTCATTTCAAGTTGGTTTCTTGAACCTGATGGATCCAACTGGTTCTGCCTCTTTAGTGCTGAGACTAAAAGCACACACTATCTTTTTTGGTTTATTTCATTTGGGTTCTGTGATGCTTAGTTTAGGATTTCATGCTTGTGATGCAAGAGACTTAACAACTCAGCCCTTTTCCCTATAGCCCTACCTACATTTAATTATTAACTACAAAACTTTCCTAAAGTAGCTAAACTATTTTATATATCCAAAAGCAATATAGGAGATTTTTTATAAGATATTTTCTTCGTTTACATTTCAAATGCTATCCCAAAAGTCCCCTATATCCTCCCCCTGCTCTGCTCCCCTACCCACTCACACCCACATCTTGGCCCAGGCCTTCCCTTGTACTGGGGCATATAACGTTTGCTAGACCAAGGAGCCTCTCTTCCCAATGATGGCCGACTAGGCCATCTTCTGCTATATATGCAGCTAGAGACACAAGCTCTGGGGTTACTGATTAGTTCATATTTATGTTCCACCTATAGGGTTGCAGACCCCTTCAGCTCTTGGGTACTTTCTCTAACTCCTATATTGGGGGCCCTGGGTTTCATCCTATAGATGACTGTGAGCATACACTTCTGTATTTGCCAGGCACTGGCAAAGCCTCACAGGAGACAGCTATAAAATAGCCATGGAAGGAATTGTAGAGACAATGTTTGGAGCTAAGAGGAAAGGATGGACCATCCAGAGACTGCCCCACCTGTGGGCCCATCCCATAATCAGCCACCAAACAGAGACCCTATTGCATATGCCAGTAAGATTTTGCTGAAGGGACCCTGATATAGCTGTCTCCTGTGAGATATTTTTTTCTTATCAGCATTCGTTATTTTCTGTCTGTAGTCACTGTTATTAGTTACCTTTCTGCTACCATTATAAATTATCATTATCAAATTCAACACAGAGGAGAAAAAGGTTAATTTTGGCTTATGGTTCAGTTGTGATAAAGTCCATCATAGAAGACAAGGCAGGCAATAGGCAGTAAAAGCACAGCCACAGGAGCAGGAAGTCAGCTGGCCACATTTTTATCCACATATACGAAATAAGCAAGTAGGACTATGTCATAAAACTCAAAATACTTTCTCCAACACGACTACAACTCCTAAAAGTTCTAGAAAACCTCAAAACAGCATTAACTAAGGATGAAGTGTTCAAATACATAAACCTATGGGGACACATATCTCATTCAAACCATCAAAATGTATCATCCTAGAAGAGGCAAAGTGGTTTCATTTTTATTAGATGGGTTAGTTGTATCTTTTTCACTCTGCATTTTCTTTGTAGAAACATCTGTTCAAGTCCCTCACTCATTTAAATTTGAGTTGTTTCTCTTTTGCTTGAGGATAGGAGCTCATTATGTATTATTTTACATATTCGACACTTATCA
Organism: Mus musculus; assembly: GCF_000001635.26. Lineage (NCBI taxonomy): Eukaryota > Metazoa > Chordata > Mammalia > Rodentia > Muridae > Mus > Mus musculus. The sequence goes on from NC_000067.6 coordinate 114,080,952, forward strand.
GATATTTGATGCACAACTATTTTTAGTTTTGTAGGCTGTGTTGTACTTTCTTAATAATTCTGTTTATTTTTTACAAAATTTAATTTTGATGCAGTCCAGTTATTTCCATTTTTTTCTTTTGCTATTCCTATTTTGGTATCATGCCTTCAAATGCCTCCAAACTCAGTCAAGAAGATTTAAATATTTTTTATATGTGTATGTGCATGTGTATGTGTGCGTATATGTGCGAGTATATGTGTGTCTTTGTGTATGTGTGTGTGCCTGTGTGTGTGTGTGTGTCTCTCTCTGTGTGTGTGTGTGTGTGTGTGTGTGTGTGTGTGTGTGTGTGTGTGAATATGCATGGGTGTATGTGGGGGGCCTGCACTTTGTGCCCAAATTTCAATCAAAGAACTAGGATTGCAGATGTGTACAGCCATGCCAAGCTTTATGTGACTTATGACGATGTGACCTCATATCCTCTTGTGTGGCATGTTTCCTCAACTCCTAAGTTAATTCACATATGTATGATGTGATAGAGGACACAATTTCATACTATTTCATGTGATTACTCAAGTGTTCTAATATAACTTGTAGAAAACACCATCACCTGCCCATATTCCCTGGATTAGGTTTGCTTATCTGAAAAAGAAGTGACTGTGGATGGATGTCTCTATTACTAGACTCGATTCTGTCCTATCAGCTATGGTTTTTTTTTTTTTTTTTTTTTTTTGTCTGTTTGTTTTTTGTTTGTTTTGTTTTATGTTTTGTTTTTCCTAGACAGGGTTTCTCTGTATAGCTGTCGCTGTCCTGGGATTAAAGGCATGCGCCACCACGCCCAGCCCATCAGCTATGTTTATCTCTCCTAATGATTGTAGCTTTCTAGTCAGTCCAAATTTTAAAAGGCAAACTTCTATGAATTTTTTTAAAAATAATTAGTCACAAAATTAAGCATTTTCATTCAGTGCCAAATATATATTTTAGCATTATAAAACACAGCAAATAAATTCAAATTCATATTTTCAAATTTTTGGTATGTTACTCCTTGTAATTTTGGAATAATAAACTTGTATTCTCCAAAATTTTCATAAGCCACATTGTTATTATAATTTTAAACATACATCTAACAGTATTTGAACAGACAGAACTAATTTTTTTAAAGAATAAACATCACTAAACCTGGTAATATATAAGAAATATAACCATCAAAACCAACTTTTTTTTTTTTTTTTTTTTTTTTTTTGTAAAGTTATCTGTCCTCTTTGGGATTTCTGGTTTCTTATGAATTCAATGATTGATTTCTTTAGGAAGCTATTTCCTCTGAATTAAAATATTTACCTTTGGTTGTCTTAATGCTCAGGAAATTTAAAATTTAAACATCTTATTTTACAGAACTTAACACATTGGTGGTAAACAAGTCAAAAGTATCAAGAACTCCCCAAAATGTAGAAGATGTAGGAATACCCTCCAAGTTCAAGTAAGGACTGCTGAACGAAGGAGACTCTGACTTGTCAAGCTGCCTGCTTATATGCATGAAGCTATGGGACTGATTAATTATTACTCAAAATGCAGGTTAGGGTGAGCTTTTCAGCAATTCAACTGCTTTTGCGGCATTTCCATAAGTAACCCCTATTTATATTCCTATAATAATATAAATGCACTCATTAGATCACTAGGTTGGGCTTGTATGGAAAGGTTAATTTGGTCTTTCATGAATCCTCTATCATGGGTAAATGCATGTTAATTTATCTCTTACTGTAAAAAAGTTTCATTTACATTATAATAAAATACCTTGCAAAACCAACTGAAGGAGAAAATGCTATCCTCTTAGAATTTCCAGTATACAGTCCAATATTCTTAAAAGTCATCTATATATAATGTCACATCTGCATGTGTGTATGAGAATTTGAGTGTGTGTGTGGGGGTGGTTGGAGGGTAGTGGTGATGGTGGTGCATAGACCATGGAAAGATGTTGGGTATCTCTTACACGCGTTCTCGCGACCGGCCAGGAAGAACGCAACAAACCGGAATCTTCTGCAGCAAAGCTTTATTGCTTACATCTTCAGGAGCCAGAGAGCAAGAGAGCAAGAGCTCTATTGCTTACATCTTTAGGAGCCAGAGCGCAAGAGAGCAAGAGCAAGAACTCTATTGCTTACATCTTTAGGAGCCAGAGCGCAAGAGAGCAAGAGCAAGAGAGAGAATGGCGAAACCCCGTCCCTTTTTAAGGAGAATTATCCTCCGCCTAGGACGTGTCACTCCCTGATTGGCTGCAGCCCATCGGCCGAGTTGTCGTCACGGGGAAGGCAGAGCACGTGGAGTGGAGAACTACCCTTGGCACATGCGCAGATTATTTGTTTACCACTTAGAACACAGGATGTCAGCACCATCTTGTAACGGCGAATGTGAGGGCGGCTCCCCACAGGTATCCTACCCCATGACTCTCCAAATATTGAAAATATTATCTAGCCAAAACTAGAGCTAGCTTGTTGCATTTTGATGCTCACCAATCCTTCTGCATTCACTTCCCATTCCTGCAGAAGTATTGGGGTTAAAAGCATATGTACAGCCACTAGTGAATTCTTACATAGGTTCTGATGTTTGAACACGTATGCTCATGCTTGCCCTCTGAGCCATTCTGCTACTTATGCCTTTTTATTTATATAGCACTATTCATGATAGCAGATGGATGTAACCAACATAAATGTGCATGTGTGGATAAAGAAAATGTGATATTTATATACCATGAAATCTCCTCAGCCATGAAAATGCAAAGTTATCTTATCATTTGTGATGGTATGGATGGGTCTGGTAGATACTATATTAAGGAAAATAATCCAATAAATACTATAGGACTACATATACTTGTGATTTTTTTTTAAGTTTTCTTACAGAAGAAGAGAGTAGAATAGCTGTCATCAAAGTTTGGGAAGGCAAAGGGAAAAAAAGATGGGGAAAATTTAGTCAGTATGTAAGGTGAGATAAGAGTAAGACATTTGGATTCTTTACTATTCAATTGGGTGACCACAGGAAACTGTACCATTGTCAGTTGGTAATCAGGGCCAGAGCTTGTTCCCTTAATAAAATAGAAAGGGCAACTTTTTCTTTTCCTTTTTCTTTCCCTTTTCCTTTCCCTTTTCCTTTTTATTTTTCATTTTTTTCTTTTTCTTTTACTTTTTCTTTTCTTTTTATTCTTTAATTTTTTTTTTTTTTTACAGTCCAGAGATCCATCCTCCCACTGTTCCATTTCCCATACCTCCCAGCCCATGTCCAAGAGGATGTTACTCCCCACCTCACCAGACTTCCCCATTTCCTGGGACACCCAAGTCTCTCGAGGGTTAGGGGCATCTTCTCTGACTAAGTTCAGACCTTGCAGTCCTCTGATGTATAAGTGCTGGGGCCCTCAAATCAACTGGTGTGTGCTGCCTGGTTGGTGTTTCAGTGTCGGAGAGATCCCAGAAGGCCAGGTTAGTTGAGACTGCTGGTCTTCCTAGAGGGTTTCTCTCCTCCTCATCTTCTTCCACATTTTTACTAATTCAACCACAGGGGTCACCAGCTTCTGCCCATTTATTGGGTATAAATATCTATATCTCACTCTGTCAAACAGTAATAGTGTTATGCCTTTGAGACTTCCCCTGAGCTGGAAACCAATTTGGATCTCCACTGGACCTCCTTTTCCTCAGGCTCTTCTCTATTTTTTTAATTAATTACTTAATTTATTTTTTAATTAGGTAATTTCTTCATTCACAAAATGGATGGATCTGGAGCTCATCATCCTGAGTGAGGTAACCCAATCACAAAAGAACTCACATGATATGTCTTCTCCATTTTTGTTCCTGCAATTATTTCAGATATGAAAAATTCTGGGTCAGAGGTTTTGACTGTAGGATGGCAACTCCATTCCTCCAATTGATGCCCCCTCTTTCTATGGGGGGTGAACTGATTTGGCCAATCAAATAGAGAACCAGGAACAACAGAGAAAGGAGATTTGTTCAGTATGGTTACACCAGGAAGAGGATCAAGGAGCTCCAGTGACACCCCGTCCAATTTCATCTTTGGGGTTCTGTCATGAGGCTTAGGTTTAAATAGAAAGGGAAAAATATGACAGTATGATTAGCTTCCCAGTCCTAGTCAAGGTGCAGATCTGCCCATTACCTTCAGTGTTTTCTCTCAGCACTGTATAGAATCTACTTGGGAGATGAGCTCCATCTCTGGCTGGCGCCAGCAACCACTTTTTATTTCATCAAGTATGAGACTCCTGGGAAAATCTTGGGAAAAACTGTTTAAATAAACTGGTAGTCAAAGGAAGGACACAAGGGTCCCGTTCTTTCTGTAAGTACCGAATTCTTGCACATTTAAGGGTGCATAGAGAGTATTTAGGCTTTAAGTTCTTTCAACAATATGATGGAACTTAAAGTCTTTTTTGTAAGAATTTTATTCTCTGAGATGCTGTTATATACTGACTTCTCTCTCAGTTCTTTTTGATTCTTTACTAATTCATTTATAAATTATTGCTTCCAGTTGAAAATAGATCTTCCACTGTTTTCAATTTGAGTGTCATTTGTTTTAGTCTACATTTTGGTGACTAAAAAGTAAATTTGGAGTAATTTTGTCTTTCTGTTTTTGCAGCTTCTATATTATATATTTTGTTATTTAATTTTTATCTCTTCTTGCCTTTCATTGAATCACTAGGGGCTTTGTTTTCTGTAGAGGGTTTAATGTATTCCATTATGTTTGGGGACTTCTTTTTTTTAAATATTTTTATTAGGTATTTTCCTCATTTACCTTTCAAATGCTATCCCAAAAGTCCCCCATACTCTCCCCCCACCCACTCCCCTACCCACTCACTCCCACTTTTTGGCCCTGGCATTCCCCTGTACTGGGGCATATATAGTTTTCAAGTCCAATGGGCCTCTCTTTCCAGTGATGGCTGACTAGGCCATCTTTTGATACATATGCAGCTAGAGTCAAGAGCTCCGGGGTACTGGTTAGTTCATAATGTTGCTGCACCTACAGGGTTGCAGATCTCTTTAGCTCCTTGGATACTTTCTCTAGCTCATCCATTGGGGGCCCTGTGATCCATCCAATAGCTGACTATGAGCATCCACTTATGTGTTTGCTAGGCCCCGGCCTAGTCTCACAAGAGACAGCTATATCTGGGTCCTTTCAGCAAAGTCTTGCTAGTGTATGCAATGGTGTCAGCGTTTGGATGCTGATTATGGGGTGGATCCCTAGATATGGCAGTCTCTATATGGTCCATCCTTTCGTCACAGCTCCAAACTTTGTCTCTGTAACTCCTTCCATGCGTGTTTTGTTCCCAATTCTAAGAAGGGGCAAAGTGTCCACACTTTGGTCTTCATTCTTCTTGAGTTTCATGCGTTTAGCAAATTGTATCTTATATCTTGGGTATCCTAGGTTTCTGGGCTAATATCCACTTATCAGTGAGTACATATTGTGTGAGTTCCTTTGTGATTGGGTTACCTCACTCAGGATGATGCTCTCCTGTTCCATCCATTTGCCTAGGAATTTCATAAATTCATTCTTTTTAATAGCTGAGTAGTACTCCATTGTGTAGATGTAATTTGAGGACTTCTTAAATAGCTAAAATTTACCAGAATATCCTGATCCATTTGCCTTGACCTCCAGAGAGTTCTGGGATATCAGGCATATGCCATCCTGCCTGGTTTATGCAGTGTTGGGGATACAGTCCAAAAACTTGATGTATTGAATGCTAGGCAAGCACTGGATTACCTCTACTGGGTTCAAAGAAGAGATCACAGAGTTAGTTTAATACAGTACATGTTTGATTGGTGATTTCTACAAATTAAGGAATATTTTAAACAATTACCTGTACATTAATTTAAAATTAATTTATAAAATAAAATAGAAGCCTCATGCTCATCAGGAAGAAGGATTGTATTTTGTTCTTTTCACATATGCATTTCTCTCTCTCTCTTTCTCTCTCTCTCTCTCTCTCTCTCTCTCTCTCTCTCTCCTCTTTCTTTTTTTAAACATGGTTTCTCTGTTGGATCTCTGGTTGTCTGGGGACTCACTCAGTAGGCAAGAATGTCCCTGAACTCAGAAATCCACCTGCCTCTGACTCTCAAGTGCTCTGCTCTCAAGGTGTCCGGCTCCATTTTTCTCTTTTTGAGCTGGTTCCTATTGTTTTGTTTATAAATATAGGATTTTAACTATATTGTTTTGGATCCTTTAGAACTGGTTTCATACACACACACACACACACACACACACACACACACTGAGGCCGACTGATTTAAGCCTCCATGTGTAGTGCCTAGAAACAGAATTTGAATTACCTATAAAAGAAACAAGCGCTCTTAATTGATAAGTCTCTCTAATCCCACAAGTGATCTTTATGACAGTCACATATGACTTTTTGGTGGCTTCTGAAGTTATATTTTAGAGCTTGCTATATTATCATCATAACAAAATGTAGAAACTTGACACAATGTAGAATCACCTGAGAAGAGATACAATGAGGCTGTTTAGATTACATTGGTCTGTGGGTATATCTGCAAATAACTTTTTGTTGATAATTTTTTACTCATCTCACTATGGGCAATAGCACCCCCCCCCACACACACACACACACTTGTGTCCTGGGTAGGGAAAGAATGGAGTAGGTGAGCTTAATTGCATCCATTTATTCATTAATTTATTTTTCTCTTTGCTCTTGATTGTGAATGTAATGTCTGTCTCTAAGAGCCTCAGGTTCCTACTTCTGGGACTTCCCATATAATGGGCAGGAGCATGCAATATTGAAATAAAGTAAACACTCCTCTCCCGCAAGGGGTTTGTTTTGTCAGAATATTTTACCATAGTGACTTGAAAGTAAGTAAGTTGATAAAAATAATTAGAAAATTTTGTGAGAATATATAAATAACCACATTTGGTAGAACTCAGTAACCATTCTCATGGGCACATGCTTTTCAAAGCCTCCAACCAGGCCACTAGGCAACTCTCCAGCTCTTTCTTCCAATAAAAGGAAAAAAAAAACTTTTGAAGAAAAATTTAAAAGAAAAGAAGTCATTGCTAAGGAATGTGATTAATAACAGGCAGTTTTGACATAGATCTATTTCAGACAGTTTCACTGATACTCTCCTGAGTCTAGCCAAGCCTAGTAGTGCTCTCTTAAACAACACTGTATGGTTAACCCATTCATAACTAAAAATTTGTCTTCATCTGAAAGATTGCTGCCTTTGTTACAATTTTGGGTAAAAAGGATTGTCTTGGTATTTCTCTTCCAATACAAATTTAGAAGAATTTTAAAAGTTTATTTAAATTCAGAAATCTCTTTTTCTCTATATACTTTTACTGGTTTTTGTAAACTTCATATCATACATTCCAACCCTATACATTTCCTTCAAATGTGTCCTTGTGACTTCTCCCCCAAAGCAAAACCAAAAACCAGTCACCAAACCAAACCTAGCTAAAGCACTACTACCACCACCACCACCACAAGCAACAGCAGCACACCATTACCAACTACTATTACCTCCATCAGCACCACTGACAGCAACAACAACAACAACAACAACAACAACAAAAACAAAAACAACAAACATATAGTTGTGGAAGCTGAAGTGTATCAGACATCTGGCAGTTTTAGACTATGATGACTGACCTATTCATGAATCTCAGTAGTCCATAGATAGGTAGATGTTGAGAGGGCATGCTCAGATTCCTGGTTTTGAGTCTGGATGGAAGCTGAGTTGGTCACCCCTCTGACTTTCTTGTGCCCACACCACCAGTGGGTAGTTCTACTGTGCTGCCCAGAAAAGGTGCAGGGTCCACTCTCCTGAGTACTGTAGCAGCAAGAAGTAGGACCATCTCTCCTGCAACCAAACCATCAGAACCATTTCTCCCATGCATCTCAGGTTGGGCTGGGGTTTGAGATAGCTCTGCATGGTTGTTGGATAACAACATGGCCTGACATTCTGGCCTAGTCCATGTACATTCACATGGCCTTTGGTGGTGAGAGTGGCCTCAGGAATCAAGACAGATAAAGGCTATGATGGAACTACCGTGAAACAAGCTGCATTCCCTGTTAGCAGCACAACCCTCATTTGGTAGCATCTTGGGCCAGTATATCAACTGGTTGTTCCCAGGTTCAATAGCACCACAGATCCAGAATCAGCATAGGCCACAGAGGATTGTTTGGTCCCTGAAGATATTTTGGCCTCTGGCCAACGGTATGGTTTGAGGCTGTAGCTAAGACCACTGAAACCCAGATGGCCTTTGATATCTACCCATTCCTAACCACAATCAATTCTCCAGTTCCACCTATTTCCATCATACATGAACTATGCAACTTCACTTTCTTTCCCATCTTACTACTGTCTACTCTATCTTCCCATTCTCTCCATCAGATATGTGCTCATTATAGTAGTACCCACTGTGGGGCTGCTAGGAGGGAGCTTGGGTATCTTTCCCAGAAATCTCTTAAAAAATTAATATAAGAAACAATAAAAACCATTTCCATTTACTACATGAGTGTTGATGACTATAGGGGACAGATTAGGGATCATATCCTCTGAAGCATGAGTTATAGGTAGTTATGAGCTGTCTAAAGTGGGTGATGGCAACCCATCTCCAGTGTCCTGGAAAGCAGCAAACACTCTGAAATGCTAAGCAGGCCATATCTTCAGCCTCTCTCTCCTCTCCTCTCTTCTCTCCCTCCCTCTCTCTCTCTCTCTTTCTTTCTTCCTGTTTTTAGTAAATGACATGATTGGTTGGTTCATGATGTAAAATGGAGTGAGATTATAGTTGATGTAATATATAGGGTGGCAGGGGAAGCTAGTTTTTGTGCTAAACCAAGATTTACCCTTGTTTGTTTGTTTGAATCCCTGAAAATATCTGGAAAGGAATATGGCTATACCTAAAGATCACAGAGGCTTAGGCCTAAAACAGGCTTCACTGCTATTGTCATGTTTGGTATAATAAAAATATTATCACCATGTCAGAAATCTTTGCAGCATATGTTGTTGGCTATGCAGAAATTCTTGATTCTCAACTGGAGAGAGGTTTCTCAGGTGCCTCTCTCCTTCATATCTCCCAGTTTTCCCTGGCTTTGCTTCAGTTTACTGTGGGCTACCTGCCTAGCATGAGGCTTTGTGTGTAACAGCCAGTGAAACTAAAAGCTAAGGCATGACCAGAAACTTCCTTATAATGAAGAAATAATATCAGCTGTTGTTTATGGCAGACTACAGAGCCATACAACTACCCAAAGAGGTCTAGAGAACTTAGTGCAATCAAAAATCTTCTAGAACATGGTGAGCCAGAAACAAAAACAGAATCTCAGGAATTTCAAGATTAGAAGTGAGGGGTGCTGTCTACAGTTTCAGGACAGAAAATAATTTTCTACAAGATATACTGAGTGTATGGAATCTTCCATTGAGATGTCTAGATATAGTTAGCCCACTGTTACCTCATCCTAATGGAAGGTTTGGCTCTTTCCACTACTAGGCTTATATAAAAGGTACATTTAATGTTGCAGGTCAGCTTTCAATAAAACACTTTGTCTTTCAAAAGACCTGGAGTCATGGCCTTGGCTTCTGTTTGGGTGGGTCAGAAAAATGTTTGAGGTAGTGAAGGCATCCTTGCACCGTATATCATAGCACTAGTTCCAGGAGTGACCTCTTCATGAGACTCTGTATAAGATATACACTCCTGTGTTTGAACTTGCATAATTTACCTAATGTCCCCCTCTTTACTCTAATTAGTTGTTTATTTACTAGACTTACTTTTGTTTTAAAATTTCAACTGTTTGTGCATTTAAGTATGAGTTTTGCGTATGCAATCATTGTCTATAGAGGACAGAAAAAGGATATTTGATCCCGGGAAATGGAATTACACACACACACACACACACACACACACACACACACACACACACACACACATACACACACACGCACCCCAAAACACCCCTCTAGTCTGATTTGATATAAACATTTTATCAATTGACAGCAAGAGTCAGATTTGAGTTTGCTTATCTCCTCTCAAGGCAGTTTTTGTTTTAAGTTATTTCAACTGTTTTTACTGATGTTTGCTTGGTTTTGTTACATTTATGTATAGCTTTTTTTTAAATGACATGTTTAATGTGTGTGTGTGTGTGTGTGTGTGTGTGTGAGGGTGTGTGTGAGGGTGTGTGTGTAAATGGTGTGACCTTAGTTAATAGAGTACAACTCTCCCATCTGGTACCCAGGAATTGAGCTCATGTCATCAGATTGGACAACAAGCATCTTTCCCTACTGAGCCATCTCACCAGATATTTCTACTTAAAAAAAAGATCATTGATGGCAGTTCCTTGCAATGTACAAGGTAAAACTGTGGGCATGCCTTTGGTTATCTGCTGCTTCTCGTTGTAGGAAAGAATTAATGCACAGGCTTCTGACAACTCCTTGGCCTCTACTTGGCTTATTATTCCAATTATTCCATCTGCTTTGCACTGTACTGCCCCAAGCATTATAGTACATATTCTAGTTTAAGTTATGAACTGCAGTTGGTAATATGCATTTTGTATTTTATGCTCTGAGAGAGACATGCTGCAGTAACTTAACTATAGAAAGTAAAAAAAAAAAAAATATTTTCCTACCATTCTTCTTCGTGTATGTAAATATTAAATTATTATATTATTATATCACTGGATCATACTGTTTGATTTTTTAATTACCATTTTACTTGCTAACTTTAATCATGAAAATTTATTCAGTGAATTTTGGCTTGGAAGGTGGAGAGAATTTCCATCACTTTCTTCATCAGTTACCCTAAATATATTTCTGCCATTTTGTACTACAAATTCATCCAAAGTGGTATTCTTAGTATTGATAATTATAAACTAAAATACTGATCAATATTTACAAAACTTGAAGATACTACAAATCCTGCACTATCAAATATTTTTTTCAAAATTTTCATTTCATTATTTATTTACTCTTTCATTCTTTCTTTCTCTGTCTCTTTCTTTGTATCTTTGTTTCTCTTTCTTTCTTTCTTTCTTTCTTTCTTTCTTTCTTTCTTTCTTTCTTCCTTTCTCTCTCTCTCTCTTTCTTTCTTTCTTTCTTCCTTTCTTTCTTTCCTTTTTTCTTTCTTTCTTTCTTTCTTTCTTTCTTTCTTTCTTTCTTTCTTTCTTTCTTTCTTTCTTTCTTTTCCTTTCTTCCGTTAGCTTATTATTGCTTTCATGAGACAAGATTTCATTGTACATCTCTGGCTGTCCTGAAAATAGCTATATAGATCAGGTTGACCTCAAACTCAGAGATCTATTTGGCTTTTTCTCCTAAGTGCTGGGATTAAAGTTTGTACCACAACACAACAATTTCCTCATACAAAAATAATAAGCTCATCATCTCAAGTGTATGAAACCTTATATAAAAGCTTTTATAAATGTTAAAAATACATATAAATCAAATAATCACTTAAAACGTATGACTTGTTATCAGTATATTTTTAATTTTCTTGTCCATTGTATTTAAATGTATAAATAAATATTTCTTGGGCATAATACAAAAGAGTTTGAGCAACACTAGGCAAGATGAGTCAACCACTGCCTCAGAGAAGCAGTCAGAGTGCCAGGTCTGACAAGGAATCCAAATATTTATTTTATTTCAATGTCCAGAGCACTTTCTCATGTCAACACAAACAGGATGTGAAAGCTTATGTCTCTGGGGGACACAGTGAGCTGAAAAAAATAATTTTCTTTCTTCTTTTGATTTGTTTTTAAAACCTTCTAAAACCAAAGTTTTAATGTAATATGTATTGATTTGAAACACTTCATATTGCTACCTTTTGAAGGGACAACTCTCCCTGACATTTGGGATCAAGGATGTTTGAGCCATGGGTTTATTTTTTTCTTGAGCATCTGTGGACTTACTTGAGATTTGAAGGTGTTCCTAAATCAATACCTACACTCTGAAGATACTCATCCACCAATAACACTGATGTTGCTTAATGCCAAATGAGTTTTGACTTTCAAAGCCCTCGAAGGGATGGGAACTTCCAGCTTGTTGTGGTGATGAACACATTTAGGTTATGAAAGTTGTACAGACCATTAGGAAGTAGTTTTCACTTGGATGCTCACAGTCATCTATTGGATGGAACACAGGGCCCCTAAAGAAGGAGGTAGAGAAAGTACCCAAGGAGCTTAAAGGGGTTGGCAACCCTATAGGAGGATCAACAATATGAACTAGCCAGTATCCCCCAGAACTGTGTCTCTAGTTGCATGTGTAGCAGAGGATGGCCTAGTTGACCATCAATGGGAGGAGAGACCCTTGGTCTTGGGAAGATTATATGGCCCAGTACAGAGGAATGCCAGGGCCAGGAAGCAGGAGTGAGTGGGTTGGGGGAGGGTATAGGGGACTTTCAGGATAGCATTTGAAATGTAAATGAAGAAAATATCTAATAAAAAAAGAAAGAAAATTGCCCTTTCTACTTCCCAGACTATTTTGTATGTGTTAGTTCAATAATCACTCTCAAAATATAACTGAATCTTGCAGTGAGCAAATGAGAATTTCAGTGTCCAAGCAGTCAAGGATTTAGGATAACACCAGGCAGTTTTCAATTAGTTATAAATCAAGAATGATACAATTGATTGCATTTAAATAGGACAAGGTAAGACCTAGTAATATAGAAAGCATAGGTTTTTTTCTTCAGAAAACTGAAGGAGGATATAAGAATTGTGGGTTAGAACCACAACTCTCATAATAAACAACTGTACCTCACCATAAAAGACCACTGTATAAACTAGAATAGGGTGAAAAACTTTTAATGTTTTTTTTTTCCCAGACAAGGAGTGACATGAAACAGAATTGAAGATTCAGAAGTTAATGTGGCTTAATGTGTTTATGGCTAAAGCACAGACTTATAAAAGTTTTTAAATTTTTTGGGTATTTTGTTTGTTTGTTTGTCTGTTTATGGCTAGCAGAAAGAATTCAACCTGAACAATGATATTGTGTTATGAAGACATTCAAATGCAATTTTCCTTATATGTTTACCTTTGCCCTATGCAATTTCAGAATCTTCTTTCTGTGTATCTTAGATTATTTTATATTTTTCTTACTAAAATATTTGTGACAAAAATCTTCTTGGGGTGCCATCACATACAGTGTGTAAAATGATGGTGGGAGAATGAGATTGCTAGAATGGAAACAAAGTCTTGTTGATTACTAATTTTACTGAGAGTGGAGAAGAGAGGAGTGTTTCCCCCATCTGTTCTGTCCTCTCAACATCTTTTCCTGCTTGCCAATATTTTTTTTCTGTTTTCTATTCACTTATTGCAAGATCCTATGTTTATCCTCTAATGAAACTGATTTACAATGTTAATAGAACTTAAATTTGATATGACTGATAGTCACATGTTGGTTTGTAGTTTATGGATTCTTTGACTTTTAGGATGATCCTATAAAGTTATATTAATTGGTATTTTAAAAACTATTAAAGGCCGGGCATGGTGGCACATGCCTTTAATCCCAGCACTTGGGAGGCAGAGGCAGGCGGGTTTCTGAGTTCAAGGCCAGCCTGGTCTACAAAGTGAGTTCCAGGACATCCAGGGCTATACAGAGAATTCCTGTCTCGAAAAAACAAAAAACAAAGAACAAAAAAACCTAGTAAGTGGTGGCTCAATAAAGTTTTCTATGTTTGTTAAATTTCCTCAGTTGGTGAGTAGTGGATTTCTTATTATTGAGATTTTCTTCCACTATTCCTGCACATTGCCACATGTGCTGTGGGTTATTATTGTAGCTCTTCTGAATATAAATGTGAATTTTAACACAGGATTCCTATACAAGTAAGCTAAGGTATTTCAGATTTGTGGCTAATTAGGAGGGAAAGCATTTCAAGTTGCCAGTTAATTTTGAGCCCTTGGGTTAGGATAAACATCTAGGGGTACTATTGAATTTGTTATGTGTGACTTAAAAGAACACTCACTATGTGAGGACAGTGAAGTGACCACTGGAGAGTGTGGGGACACTGACAGACTGACTGCTAGAATTCTGAGCCAAGGACATGAAAGCAATAGCTGGCAGCTCAGAACACCAGACACAAATTAATACACAGTGATCCTGAAGTGCCATCCAGTTGTCTCAGGTCATAGACTGGATAAAGTGGAGAAAATGAGCTGAACTTGAACAATCATCTCTCTCTCTGTTCTTGCCTGTGGATGCAATGGGAAAAGTGCTTCCGATTCCTTTTATCATGTATTTCCTGCCATAGTGGATAGTACCTTCAAAATGTAAGCCAAAACAAACTTTTCCTTTCTTAAGTTTTTGTACCACAGAAGCAAGTAATGTGTTTGGGAGACATAAATATGACTTTCTCTAGTGCGAATTGCTGTCTAATTTCAGAAATCCTGAGATATGAGATTATTTTAAAGGAAATCTCAAGAGAAAGGGGTTGGATCAATTGCTTAGAAGAAATGATAACTCCCAGATTTTGCATGACCAATTGAGAAGATGGTGGAACCATTTGTAAAATTAAGAAATGGTGGAGATGGGAGTATATACTATTCAGCAGAGAAAAATACAGAAATGGAACTTTGTAATTTAAAATTTTAGTATGTTTATGCACATGTTCATGTATGTACAAGTACAGATGAGTGAAGATGTGTGTGAATATATGTGTTAATGATGAAGTAAGACACAATTTTGATGTCATTCTCAAAAATCCCTCCACCATTTGTGAGATAGGGTCCTTTCTTGATTTGAAGCTCACCAGTTGGCCTAGAGTTTTATGTCAAGTGTCTTCCTGTTGAAATGTGCTTTCTATTATTGTGATAAATCCTATCACCAAAAGTAGCTTGAGGAAAGAAAACATTTCTTTGGATACTATTTTGTGATTACAGACTATCATTGAGAGAAGCCAAGGCAGAAACTCAAGCATTAGCTGAGAAAGGTAAAACGTTTCTTATAAGATTGTTCCCTCTAGCTTGCCCAGGAAGCTTTCATATATAGCCAAGACTAACTTGTTGAGGAAAGGCACTTCTCACAGTAACCTGGGACCCCAAACATCAATTGGTAAATGACTCACTACCCCAAAACATTGCAGACTACTGTTATTACTCTTAGTTGCTCCCTAGAACTTGAAGGTAAGACCAAACTGGTGTAAATACCACATACTTGAGTCACACATTATGGAGAAATTAGCTGGTATGGAACTTAATTCCATCTCACTAAATGTCATACTGCTGAAAGATGATATGCATGCTAATGGTAGACAAAAATATTCATTTGATATAACTACCTACCTTGAAGCATATGCACTATAATAATCATTAATCCAATTAGAAATGCCCACTAGAATGATTGTGACACAGACATTATGGAAGTAACCAATTAAGTTCTGATTGGATTTAAGTCTTACTTCATAAGATGAAACCCATATCTGGTGCTATTATTGGCCTAAGAATTTATGGCTAAATGGGTCACAGGCCCCTGGAAAGGCTATACTACAATCATGCTCCTATTCAACTGACTCCCAATGACCCATTGCTATATCCATTGAACAAAACATTTTTATACTCATCCAAGGTATTATGTGCAGCAAATGTTGATTTACACAGTGACCCACAAGTGTGAGACAATAGCCTCTCCATCTTCTACCTCATGTAGAGTTTGTGAAATATGATCACCATATGAGTTGTGATCTATATTTTGAGTGAATTTATTGAATATTCAGCTGTCTTTGAGTCAACTCTGATTCTGAAAGCAGTCCTTCATTCATAATTGTTTTAGTAACCGAAATAAAAGTTTTGATTTACCAAGATGAATTTTCACAGAATCTTACTGTAGTATGTTATGTGTTCGCTATGTAGAGTGAGTAAATATACACACACTGTCTCCTCAGGAAAATTCTCACACAGTATATCCTCTGTAAAGCACTGCTATATGAAACTTATCCTATCAGCACTATCATAAATCATGTTATAAAGTTCAATTATTCTTTCTCTACTAGTTTACATGTTATCAGAGACTGGAACAAATGCTAAGTTCTTCCATGTTAAAGCAATTCATCTGTCCCAGGATTACAGATGTCCCAACCTTAAATGAAGACATATCCCTTCTATATCATTAGCTACAAATATTGGCTTCCATTTTCTTTTATAGTTAGATACTCTACTCTCAGTGCAGCTTATGATGAATATTTCTGACTGCCTTTTTCCTTTACCCACATTCTCTCTTTGATCTCAGGCAGATGCACACGTCAATGGCAGCTATTAATGTATCTAGACACAGGCCTCTTCAGTGGGCTGCTTAGTAGTCTGTTAAATCACCTATTTTATATAACTTTTTGGATGTTAGTAGTACTCTCAATTTGCCTCAGGAAAAATGAATTTTGGAGCATCTGAGGAGATAGTACAATTAGAAAAGTGATAATGTTACAAACAGAAATACCCAGGAACTATGTTCAAAAAGTTGAGTACATAAACACACACACACACACACGCACACGCACACACACACACACACACACACACACACATACAAACACATACAAAACAATAATAAAAAACAAGGCCATGGTGGAATTTAAAATAGTGATATTTTGACTTCTTCCTTTTCAATTTGTATCCCTTTAACTTCCCTTTGTTGTCTAATTTTTCTAGCTAAAACTTCAATTACTATATTGAATAGACAGGGAGAGAGTGAGCATCCTTGTCTAGTCCCTGATTTTAGTGGTATTGCATCAGGTTTTCTCTCCATTTAGTTTGATGTTGGCTACTGGTTTGCTGTATATTGCTTTTACTATGTTCAGGAAAGGGTCTGGAATTCCTGTTCTTTCCAAGTCTCTTACCACGAAGGGGTGTTGAACTTTGTCAAATACTTTTCAGCATCTGAAGAGATGATCATGCATTTTTTTTTCTTTTAGTTTGTTTATATAGTGGATTTTTTTTCTTTTTTTCTTCTTTTTTTTTATTACATATTTTCTTCAATTACATTTCCAATGCTATCCCAAAAGCCCCCCCCCCCACTCCCCTACCCACCCATTCCCATTTTTTGGTCCTGGCATTCCCCTGTACTGGGGCATATAACGTTTGCATGACCAATGGGCCTCTCTTTCCAGTGATGGCCGACTAGGTCATCTTTTGATACATATGCAGCTAGAGTCAAAAGCTCTGGGGTACTGGTTAGTTCATAATGTTGTTCCTCCGATAGGGTTACAGATCTCTTTAGCTCCTTGGATACTTTCTCTAGCGACTCCATTGGGGGCCCTGTGATCCATCCAATAGTTGACTGTGAGCATCCACTTCTGTGTTTGCTAGGCCCCAGCCTAGTCTCACAAGGGACAGCTATATCACCGTCCTTGCAACAAAGGCTTGCTAGTATATGCAATGGTGTCATCGCTTGGAGGCTAATTATGGGATGGATCCCTGGATATGGCAGTCTCTAGATGGACCATCCTTTTGTCTCAGCTCTGAACTTTGTCTCTGTAACTCCTTCCATGGGTGATTGTTTCCAATTCTAGGAATGAGCAAAGTGTCCACACTTTGGTCTTCGTTCTTCTTCAGTTTCATATGTTTTACATATTGTACCTTATATCTCACTATACTAAGTTTCTGGGTTAATATCCACTTATCAGTGAGTACATTTCATTTGAGTTCTTTTGTGATTGGGTTACCTCACTCAGGATGATGCCCTCCAGGTCCAACCATTTATGTGTATGGATTTCTGTATATTGATCCATTCTTGCATACCTGAAAAAAAGGTGCATGGAAGGATACATGTGAGGGGGTCTTAGGGATAAAGTGGAACAGGAAAATGATCATATTATATTTTAATCTCAAAAAAGGAAAAGAAACAAATTAAAAACTAAAATGCTAAAAACAAACAAAACAAAACAAAACAAAACAAAAAAAACGTGATTGTGGTAGTGTGCACTGTAGTTCTAGAGCTGGACAAGGGGATCCCTGGGTTTGCTAGCTAGCTAGTCTTAAAATATTCATTAGCTTTAAGATTAGTGAGAGAACCTGTGTAAAAGTAAATTAAAAAGCAGTATTGGAAGCAACATAATTCACTTTAGATATCAGCTTGACAAAAGTTGGGGCATCTCCTTTCTCCTCAGGTGGCAGATAGGCAGATGGCTGATCAGCTGGTCATAGTATTCTCTCTCATCAGTTTTTTACAATTTATGTCACCTGGGAAGGTAAGTGTGAATCTTCTAAGTTTGGACTTCCCAATACTATCACAATTGTTTACTTTCCACATCTCATGAAGTTTCTCTTCCTTTTAGAAGAATGTGTCAATTGTAGAAAACATTTATAAGTCATAAAAGAAAGAACCTGAAGTATGATTTTGATTTTGAGAGACAAGGGCTATGACAGGTCCTAATACAGAAGATCCTAATACAGAAGATAATAAAGGTATAACATGCAGAGTGCATAGTATCATCAGAGAATTCAAGAGTGTCTTCCTAGAGAAGTAGCTGTATGATAAGTCCTGATGTCTGAAGGATGAGGATGGGTGAGCTGGTCAAGAATGTGTGGAATAGTCCGTTTTCAAGGAAGAGGGAACACTATGGGGGTTATTTAGTAATTGGTGTACTAAAGGAAGTTTAAAATTAGAAGGGGTAGCCAGGGCATTATGGATCAGTGGTGTGAAGTATGTTGTTAGAGTTGAAGAATATCCAGAAGCCTGAATTTACATGGGTTACAATTTTCCACTTCATGTGCAAAAAGATGATAAGTTGTATTTCATTAGTTTCTCAAGTATATTTTTTTGGAAATTTCATACATGAGTCCAATATACACTCCTCATACTTTCTGCCCCAACCTCTTCTAAATTCCTCTCTTCTCTATCTCAGTTTTATATTCTGCTCAAATGCACATGGGTGTAGGGTTTTGGCTGGTGTATGTCCTACCCAGCTTGGGTCACATCCATGAAGAGAACTGACTCTCCCTCTTTTAAAAGCCATTTGCTCTCTTCAGCTAGAATTTGATCTTCTGAGATCTGCCATTCTCCATGACTGGCTTGATGCTGTCCAGGAATTATGAAGATGACCACAGCTACTGTGAGTTTATGAATGAACATTTCATATCTAGGAGATATGAGTTTTCAGCAGTCCTCCCAAATTATGAGCCTGTACAACCTTATCATCTTCCTTTCTCCAGTGTTCCCTAAGCCAATGGTCTACTCAGATGTGATGATGATACAGAAGTATAATTTAGGGCTCATCATTAAGAGGTTTTTCTAAAAAAGAATTTTGTGGCTTTGAAGTTTCATATAGTATAAAGAAGTCATACAGAATGTAGATGAATTTGGCTAAAAAGTAAATTAAATTAGAAGGCTTTTGCTTTGTCCACCTGAGGAATGACAGAGATGTATTCTGGGCATTTGAGTCAGTAAGGAATTATTGCATTATGTGTTTAGACTCACTCAAATTGTCCCAGTGGCAGTGGTGGTCTGTGTTCCTTGCTACATGTCCCGTTGTTCTGAGTTCCCAAATGAAAGACACACACACACAGACACACACACACACACACACACACACACACACACACACACAGTCTTATACTCAGTTTGTGTTACTCAGCTTGGCCACTCCCAAACTTCCATGTTGCTGACACCTCTCCTCTGATACTCCTGAGTTACTAGTTACTAAAATCTATATTCCACCTTTACCCTACATCCAATTTGGGAGGCTGGGGCTGTTCTTCCCTGGCACTTCAATGAGTGGTATGTTCACTATTCTGCAGCTCTGAAGCCTAGATCTTATTCCTTTCCTGGGGTGGAGATTCTCCTTCTTTCTCTCGGTCCCCTTACCCAGAAATCCTAAGGTCCCACTTCTGTCTCCTTACCAGCCATTGGCTGTATATACATTGAGGCCCTCATATCAGCTGCCGTATGCTTGCTGGTTGATGGTTCAGTGTCTGATAGATCCCAGAGGGCCAGGTTTGTTGAAACTGCTGGTCTTCCTATAGGGTCACCCTCCTCCTTACCTTCTTCCAGCTCTTCTCTATTTCAACTGTAGGGGTCACCAGCTTCTGCTAATTGGTTGGGTGTAAATACCTGCATTTGACTCATTCAACTGCTTTTTGGGCCTTTCAAAGGTCAGTCATGATAGGCCCTTGTTTGTAAGCCTCAGTAATAATGTCAGGCCTTGGAGCCTCCCCCTGAGCAGGATGGAGAGGATTGGTTTTAAATGGCATACAATCTGAGCCCGGACATGAGTCAGGTATAAAATTTTAAGTCTTTTAAGTTAGGACAGATAACAAAGTGTTCTATTTTTATTGACAAATATAATGGACTGGTTGTCAGGTCTATCTTGTACCTTATAAATTACAAAATGCTAATAGCTGTGCACAATTTGTATTTGAGAGAAAAGTTATTTGTTTTTTTTTTATTTGAATACAAAGGTTGATATGTAGCAGGATTTCCCTGTCTAATTAATTTAATTATTAGTGCAACAAGAAGCCTGTGATTGGACAGGAAAAAGGGTGGCAGTGGGAAGAGTTGCAGAGAGGGAGACAAGAGACAGGTAGAGGAATGAGGAAAGATGGAGCAAGAAGATGATCCACAGTTCTTTTTTTTTCCATTTTTATTAGGTATTTAGCTCATTTACATTTCCAATGCTATACCAAAAGTTCCCCATACCCACCCACCCCCACTCCACTAACCAACCACTCCCCCTTTTTGGCCCTGACGTTCCGCTGTACTGGGACATATAAAGTTTGCGTGTCCAATGGGCCTCTCTTTCCAGTGATAGCCGACTAGGCCATCTTTTGATACATATGCAGCTAGAGTCAAGAGTTCCGGGGTACTGGTTAGTTCATAATGTTTTTCCACCTATACGGTTGCAGATCTCTTTAGCTCCTTGGCTATTCTCTCTAGCTCCTCCATTGGGAGCCCTGTGATCCATCAATTAGCTGACTGTGAGCATCCACTTCTGTGATTGCTAGGCCCCGGCATAGTCTCACAAGAGACAGCTACATCTGGGTCCTTTCGATAAAATCTTGCTAGTGTATGCAATGGTGTCAGCGTTTGGATGCTGAT
Source organism: Mus musculus (assembly GCF_000001635.26). Lineage (NCBI taxonomy): Eukaryota > Metazoa > Chordata > Mammalia > Rodentia > Muridae > Mus > Mus musculus. The sequence continues at coordinate 114,101,927 of NC_000067.6, forward strand.
TATGGGGTGGATCCCTGGATAAGGCAGTCTCTACATGGTCCATCCTTTCGTCTCAGCTCCAAATTTTGTCTCTGTAACTCCTTCAATGGGTGTTTTGTTCCCACTTCTAAGGAGGGGCATAGTGTCCACACTTCAGTCTTCATTCTTCTTGAGTTTCATGTGTTTAGGAAATTGTATCTTATATCTTGGGTATCCTAGGTTTTGGGCTAATATCCACTTATCAGTGAGTACATATTGTGTGAGGTCCTTTGTGAATGTGTTACCTCACTCAGGATGATGCCCTCCAGGTCCATCCATTTGGCTAGGAATTTCATAAATTCATTCTTTTTAATAGCTGAGTAGTACTCCATTGTGTAGATGTACCACATTTTCTGTATCCATTCCTCTGTTGAGGGGCATCTGGGTTCTTTCCAGTTTCTGGCTATTATAATTAAGGCTGCTATGAACATAGTGGAGCATGTGTCCTTCTTACCAGTTGGGGCATCTTCTGGATATATGCCCAGGAGAGGTATTGCTGGATCCTCCTGTAGTACTATGTCCAATTTTCTGAGGAACCGCCAGACTGATTTCCAGAGTGGTTGTACAAGCCTGCAATCCCACCAACAATGGAGGAGTGTTCCTCTTTCTCCACATCCACACCAGCATCTGCTGTCACCTGAATTTTTGATCTTAGCCATTCTGACTGGTGTGAAGTGGAATCTCAGGGTTGTTTTGATTTGCATTTCCCTGATGATTAAGGATGTTGAACATTTTTTCAGGTGCTTCTCTGCCATTCGGTATTCCTCAGGTGAGAATTCTTTGTTCAGTTCTGAGCCCCATTTTTAATGGGGTTATTTGATTTTCTGAAGTCCACCTTCTTGAGTTCTTTATATATGTTGGATATTAGTCCCCTATCTGAATTAGGATAGGTAAACATCCTTTCCCAATCTGTTGGTGGTCTTTCTGTCTTATTGACGGTGTCTTTTGCCTTGCAGAAACTTTGGAGTTTCATTAGGTCCCATTTGTCAATTCTCGATCTTACAACACAAGCCATTGCAGTTCTGTTCAGGAATTTTCCCCTGTGCCCATATCTTCACGGCTTTCCCCCACTTTCTCCTCTATAAGTTTCAGTGTCTCTGGTTTTATGTGAAGTTCCTTGATCCACTTAGATTTGACCTTAGTACAAGGAGATAAGTATGGATCGATTCGCATTCTTCTACATGATAACAACCAGTTGTGCCAGCACCAATTGTTGAAAATGCTGTCTTTCTTCCACTGGATGGTTTTAGCTCCCTTGTCGAAGATCAAGTGACCATAGGTGTGTGGGTTCATTTCTGGGTCTTCAATTCTATTCCATTGGTCTACTTGTCTGTCAGTATACCAGTACCGTGCAGTTTTTATCACAATTGCTCTGTAGTAAAGCTTTAGGTCAGGCATGGTGACTCCACCAGAGGTTCTTTTATCCTTGAGAAGAGTTTTTGCTATCCTAGGTTTTTTGTTATTCGAGATGAATTTGCAGATTGCTCTTTCTAATTTGTTGAAGAATTGAGTTGGAATTTTGATGGGGATTGCTTTGAATCTGTAGATTGCTTTTGGCAAGATAGCCATTTTTACAATGTTGATCCTACCAATCCATGAGCATGGGAGATCTTTCCATCTTCTGAGATCTTCTTTAATTTCTTTCCTCAGGGACTTGAAGTTTTTATCATACAGATCTTTCACTTCCTTAGTTAGAGTCACACCAAGATATTTTATATTATTTGTGACTATTGAGAAGGGTGTTGTTTCCCTAATTTCTTTCTCAGCCTGTTTATTCTTTGTGTAGAGAAAGGCCATTGACTTGTTTGAGTTAATTTTATATCCAGCTACTTCACCGAAGCTGTTTATCAGGTTTAGGAGTTCTCTGGTGGAATTTTTTTTTCCATTTTTTATTAGGTATTTAACTCATTTACATTTCCAATGCTATACCAAAAGTCCCCCATATCCACCCACCCCCACTCCCCTGCCCACCCACTCCCCCTTTTTGGCCCTGGTATTCCCCTGTACTGGGGCATATAAAGTTTGCAAGTCCAATGGGCCTCTCTTTCCAGTGATGGCCGACTAGGCCATCTTTTGATATATATGCAGCTAGAGTCAAGAGCTCCGGGGTACTGGTTAGCTCATAATGTTGTTCCACCTATAGGGTTGCAGATCCCTTTAGCTCCTTGGCTACTTTCTCTAGCTCCTCCATTGGGAGCCCTATGATCCATCCATTAGCTGACTGTGAGCATCCACTTCTGTGTTTGCTGGGCCCCGGCATAGTCTCACAAGAGACAGCTACATCTGCGTCCTTTCAATAAAATCTTGCTAGTGTATGCAATGGTGTCAGCGTTTGGATGCTGATTATGGGGTGGATCCCTGGCTATGGCAGTCTCTACATGGTCCATCCTTTCATCTCAGCTCCAAACTCCGTCTCTGTAACTCCTTCCATGGGTGTTTTGTTCCCAAATCTAAGGAGGGGCATAGTGTCCACACTTCAGTCTTCATTCTCCTTGAGTTTCATGTGTTTAGCAAATTATATCTTATATGTTGGGTATCCTAGGTTTGCGGCTAATATCCACTTATCAGTGAATACATATTGTGTGAGTTTCTTTGTGAATGTGTTACCTCACTCAGGTTGATGCCCTCCAGGTCCATCCATTTGGCTAGGAATTTCATAAATTCATTCTTTTTAATAGCTGAGTAGTACTCCATTGTGTAGATGTACCACATTTTCTGTATCCATTCCTCTGTTGAGGGGCATCTAGGTTCTTTCCAGCTTCTGGCTATTATAAATAAGGCTGCTATGAACATAGTGGAGCATGTGTCCTTCTTACCTGTTGGGGCATCTTCTGGATATATGCCCAGGAGAGGTATTGCTGGATCCTCCAGTAGTACTATGTCCAGTTTTCTGAGGAACCGCCAGACTGATTTCCAGAGTGGTTGTACAAGCCTGCACTCCCACCAACAATGGAGGAGTGTTCCTCTTTCTCCACATCCTCGCCAGCATCTGCTGTCACCTGAATTTTTGATCTTAGCCATTCTGACTGGTGTGAGGTGGAATCTCAGGGTTGTTTTGATTTGCATTTCCCTGATGATTAAGGATGTTGAACATTTTTTCAAGTGCTTCTCTGCCATTCGGTATTCCTCAGGTGAGAATTCTTTGTTCAGTTCTGAGCCCCATTTTTTAATGGGGTTATTTGATTTTCTGAAGTCCACCTTCTTGAGTTCTTTATATATGTTGGATATTAGTCCCCTATCTGATTTAGGATAGGTAAAGATCCTTTCCCAATCTGTTGGTGGTCTTTTTGTCTTATTGACGGTGTCTTTTGCCTTGCAGAAACTTTGGAGTTTCATTAGGTCCCATTTGTCGATTCTCGATCTTACAGCACAAGCCATTGCTGTTCTGTTCAGGAATTTTTCCCCTGTGCCCATATCTTCAAGGCTTTTCCCCACTTTCTCCTCTATAAGTTTCAGTGTCTCTGGTTTTATGTGAAGTTCCTTGATCCACTTAGATTTGACCTTAGTACAAGGAGATAAGTATGGATCGATTCGCATTCTTCTACACGATAACAACCAGTTGTGCCAGCACCAATTGTTGAAAATGCTGTCTTTCTTCCACTGGATGGTTTTAGCTCCCTTGTCGAAGATCAAGTGACCATAGGTGTGTGGGTTCATTTCTGGATCTTCAATTCTATTCCATTGGTCTACTTGTCTGTCTCTATACCAGTACCATGCAGTTTTTATTACAATTGCTCTGTAGTAAAGCTTTAGGTCTGGCATGGTGATTCCGCCAGAAGTTCTTTTATCCTTGAGAAGACTTTTTGCTATCCTAGGTTTTTTGTTATTCCAGACAAATTTGCAAATTGCTCCTTCCAATTCGTTGAAGAATTGAGTTGGAATTTTGATGGGGATTGCATTGAATCTGTAGATTGCTTTTGGCAAGATAGCCATTTTTACAATGTTGATCCTGCCAATCCATGAGCATGGGAGATCTTTCCATCTTCTGAGATCTTCTTTAATTTCTTTCTTCAGATATTTGAAGTTTTTATCATACAGATCTTTCACCTCCTTAGTTAGAGTCACACCAAGATATTTTATATTATTTGTGACTATTGAGAAGGGTGTTGTTTCCCTAATTTCATTCTCAGCCTGTTTATTCTTTGTGTAGAGAAAGGCCATTGACTTGTTTGAGTTAATTTTATATCCAGCTACTTCACCTTAGCTGTTTATCAGGTTTAGGAGTTCTCTGGTGGAATTTTTAGGGTCACTTATATATACTATCATATCATCTGCAAAAAGTGATATTTTGACTTCCTCTTTTCCAATTTGTATCCCCTTGATCTCCTTTTGTTGTCGAATTGCTCTGGCTAGACAAGTATCTTAATCTACTTCCTTCTACTGTTTGAAGAGAAAACCCAAAGACCACTAGGGTTCACCTACTTCAACTTCACAGTGATTTTGTTTTAATACCGCATTAAGTATTTTTTAACATTTTTTATTACTATGTATTTTCTTCATTTACATTTTCAGTGCTATCCCAAAAGTCACCCATACCCTCCCCCCAACTCCCCTACCCACACACTCCCACTTCTTGACCCTGGCGTTTCCCTGTACTGAGGCATATATAGTTTGCATGACCAAGGGGGCTCTCATCACATTGATGGCCAATTAAGCCATCTTCTCTTACATATGCAGCTAGAGACACGAGCTCTGGGGGGTAGGGGGTGGTACTGGTTAGTTCATATTGTTGTTCCACCTATAGGGTTGCAGACCCCTTTAGCTCCTTGGGTACTTTCTCTAGCTCCTCCATTGGGAGCTCTGTGTTCCATCCTATAGACGACTGTGAGCATCCACTTCTGTGGTTGCTAGGCCCCAGCATAGTCTCACAAGAGACAGCTATATCAGGGTCCTTTCGGCAAAATCTTGCTGGCATATGCAATGGTGTCTGCATCTGGAAGCTAATTATGGGATGGATCCCTGGATATGACAATCTCTAGATGGTCCATCCTTTCGTCACAGCTCCAAACTTTGTCTCTGTAACTCCTTCCATGGGTATTTTGTTCCCAATTCTTTTTTTTTTCTTTTTCTTTTTCTGTCCATTTTTTTCCTTTTTTCTTTTTTATTAGGTATTTTCCTCATTTAGATTTCCCATGCTATCCCAAAAGTCCCCTATACCCTCCCCTCCACTACCCTACCTACCCATTCCCACTGTTTGGCCCTGGCGTTCCCCTGTACTGGGGCATATAAAGTTTGCAAGTCCAATGGGCCTCTCTTTCCAGTGATGGCTGACTAGGCCATCTTTTGATACATATGCAGCAAGAGTCAAGAGCTCTGGGGTACTGGTTAGTTCATAATGTTGCTCCACCTATAGGGATGCAGTTCCCTTTAGCTCCTTGGGTATTTTCTCTAGCTCATCCATTGGGGGCCCTGTCATCCATCCAATAACTGACTGTGAGCATCCACTTATGTGTTTGCTAGGCCCCTGCGTAGTCTCGTTAGAGACAGCTATATCAGGGTCCTACCAGCAAAATCTTGCTAGTGTATGCAATGGTGTCAGCGTTGGGAGGCTGATTATGGGATGGATCTCTGCATATGGCAGTTACTAGATGGTCCATCCTTTTGTATCAGCTCCAAACTTTGTCTCTGTAACTCCTTCCATGGGTGTTTTGTTCCCAATTCTAAGAAGGGGCAAAGAGTCCACACTTGGGTCTTCCTTCTAGAGTTTCATGTGTTTTGCAAATTGTAACTTATATCTTGGGTATTCTGGGTTTCTGGGCTAATATCCACTTATCAGTGAATACATATCATTTGAGTTCTTTTGTGATTGGGTAACCTCACTCAGAATGATGCACTCCAGGTCCATCCATTTGTCTAGGAATTTCATAAATTCATTCTTTTAAATAACTGAGTAGTACTCCATTGTGTAAACGTACCACAATTTTGTATTCATTCCTCTGTTGAGGGGCATCTGGGTTCTTTCCAGTTTCTGGATATTATAAATAAGGCTGCTATGAACATAGTGGAGCATGTTTCTTTCTTACTAGTTGGAACATCTTCTGGATATATGCCCAGGAGAGGTATTGCTGGATCCTCTTGTAGTACCATGTCCAATTTTCTGAGAAACCTCCAGACTGATTTCCAGAGTGGATGTACAAGCTTGCAATCCCACCAACAGTGGAGGAGTGTTCCTCTTTCTCCACATCCTCACCAGCATCTGCTGTCACCTGAATTTTTGATCTTAGCCATTCTGACTGGTGTGAGATGGACTCTCATGGTTGTTTTGATTTGCATTTCCCTGATGATTAAGGATGCTGAACATTTTTTCAGGTGTTTCTCAGCCATTTGGTATTCCTCAGGTAAGAATTCTTTGTTTTGCTCTGAGCCCCATTTTTAATGGGGTTATTTGATTTTCTGGAGTCCCCCTTGTTGTGTTCTTTATATATATTGGATATTAGTCCTCTATCTGATTTAGGATAGGTAAAGATCCTTTCCCAATCTGTTGGTGGCCTTTTTCCCTTATTGTTGGTGTCTTTTGCCTTACAAAAGCTTTGCAGTTTCATGAAGTCCCATGTGTAGATTCTTGATCTTACAGCACAAGCCATTGCTGTTCTATTCAGGAATTTTTCCCCTGTGCCAATATCTTCGAGGCTTTTCCCCACTTTCTCCTCTATAAGTTTCAGTGTCTCTGGTTTTATGTGAAGTTCCTTGATCCACTTAGATTTGACCTTAGTACAAGGAGAGAGGAATGGATCAATTCGCATTCTTCTACATGATAAATACCAGTTGTGCCAGCACCATTTGTTGAAAATGCTTTCATTTTTCTACTGGATGATTTTAGCTCTCTTGTCGAAGATCAAGTGACCATAGGTGCGTGGGTTAATTTCTGGGTCCTCTAATTCTATTCCATTGGTCTACTTGTCTGTTTTTATACCAGTACCATGCCATTTTTATCACAATTGCTCTGTAGTACAGCTTTAAGTCAGGCGTGGTGATTCCACCAGAGGTTCTTTTATTCTTGAGTTTTTCCTATTCTAGGTTTTTCGTTATTCCAGATGAATTTGCAGATTGCTCTTTCTATTTCGCTGAAGAGTTGAGTTGGAATTTTTATTAGGATTGCATTGAATCTATAGATTTTTTTTTTTTGGCAAGATAGCCATTTTTACAATGTTGATCCTGCAAATCCATGAGCATGGGAGATCTTTCCATCTTCTAAGATCTTATTTAATTTCATTCTTCAGAGACTTGAAGTTCTTCTCATACAGATCTTTCACTTCCTTAGTTAGAGTCACGGCAAGGTATTTTATACTATTTGTGACTATTGAGAAGGGTGTTGTTTCCCTAATTTCTTTCTCAGCCTGTTTATTCCTTGTGTAGAGAAAGACCATTGACTTGTTTGAGTTAATTTTATATCCAGCTACTTCATTGAAGCTGTTTATCAGGTTTAGGAGTTCTCTGGTGGAATTTTTAGGATCACTTACATATAGTATCATATCATCTGCAAAAAGTAATATTTTGACTTCTTTCTTTCCAATTTGTATCCCCTTGATCTCCTTTTGTTGTCGAATTGCTATGGCCTGGACTTCAAGTACAATGTTGAATAGGTAGGGAGAAAGTGGGCAGCCTTGTCTAGTCCCTGATTTTAGTGGGATTGCTTCCAGCTTCTTACCATTTACTTTGATGTTGGGTACTGGTTTGCTGTAGATTGCTTTTATCATGTTTAGGTATGGACCTTGAATTCCTGATCTTTCTAAGACTTTTATTGTGAATGGGTGTTGGATTTTGTCAAATGCTTTTCAACATCTAAGGAGATGATCATGTGGTTTTTGTCTTTGAGTTTGTTTATATAATGGATTACATTGATGGATTTTAGTATATTAAACCATCCCTGCATCCCTGGAATACAACCTCCTTGGTCAGGATGGATGATTGCTTTGATGTGTTCTTGGATTCAGTTAGCAAGAATTTTATTGAGTATTTTTGCATTGATATTCATAAGGGAAATTAGTCTGAAGTTCTCTATCTTTGTTGGATCTTTCTGTGGTTTAGGTATCAGAGTAATTGTGGCTTCATAGAATGAGTTGGGTAGAGAACCTTCTACTTCTATTTTGTGGAATAGTTTGTACAGAACTGGGATTAGATCTTTTTTGAAGGTCTGATAGAACTCTGCACTAAACCCATCTGGTCCTGGGCTTTTTTTGGTTGGGAGACCATTAATGACTGCTTCTATTTCTTTAGGGGATATGGAACTGTTTAGATTGTTAACTTGATCCTGGTGTAACTTTGGTACCTGGTATCTGTCTAGAGATTTGTCCATTTCGTCCAGGTTTTCCAGTTTTGTTGAGTATAGCCTTTTGTAGAAGGATCTGATGGCGTTTTGGATTTCTTCAGAGTTTGTTGTTATGTCTCCCTTTTTTTTTTCTTTCTTTCTATATATTTTTTTTTAATGTTTATTATTTTTATTACATATTTTCCTCAATTACATTTCCAATGCTATTCCAAAAGTCCCCCATAACCCCCCCCCACTTCCCTACCCACCCATTCCCATTTTTTTGGGCCCTGTCATTCCCCTGTACTGGGGCATATAAAGTTTGTGTGTCCAATGGGCCTCTCTTTCCAGTGATGACTGACTAGGCCTTTTTTTGATAAATATGCAGCTAGAGTCAAGAGCTCCACGGTACTGGTTAGCTCATAATGTTGTTCCACATGTCTCCCTTTTCATTTCTGATTTTCTTAATTAGGATGCTGTCCCTGTGCCCTCTAGTGAGTCTGGCTATGGGTTTATCTATCTTGTTGATTTTCTCAAAGAACCAGCTCCTCATTTGGTTGATTCTTTGAATACCTCTTCTTGTTTTCCCTTGGTTGATTTCACCCCTGAGTTTGATTATATCCTGCTGTCTACTCCTCTTGGGTGAATTTGCTTCCTTTTTTCTAGAGCTTTTAGGTGTGTTGTCAAGCTGCTAGTGTGTGCTCTCACTTGCTTCTTTTTGGAGGCATTCAGAGCTATGAGTTTCTTTCTTAGAAATGCTTTCATAGTGTCCCATAAGTTTGGGTATGTTGTGGCTTCATTTTCATTAAACTCTTAAAAGTCTTTAATTTCTTTCTTTATTCCTCCCTTGACCAAGTTATCATTGAGAAGAGTGTTGTTCATTTTCCACGTGAATAATGGCTTTCCATTATTTATGTTGTTACTCAAGATCAGCCTTAGTCCATGGTGGTCTGATAGGATGCATGGAACAATTTCAATATTTTTTATATGTTGAGGCTTGTTTTGTGACCAATTATATGGTCAATTTTGGAGAAGGTCCCATGAAGTGCTGAAAAGAAGGTATATACTTTTGTTTAGGATGAAATATTCTGTAGGTATCTGTTAAGTCCATTTGTTTCATAACTTCTGTTAGTTTCACTGTGTCCCTGTTTAGTTTCTGTTTCCATGATCTGTACATTGATGAAAGTGGTTGTTGAAGTCTCCCACTATTATTGTGTGAGGTGCAATGTGTGCTTTGAGCTTTACTAAAGTGTCTTTAATGAATGTGGCTGCCCTTGCATTTGGAGTATAGATGTTCAGAATTGTGAGTTCCTCTTGGAGGATTTTACCTTTGATGAGTATGAAGTGTCCCTCCTTGTCTTTTTTTGATAACTTTGGGTTGGAAGTCAATTTTATTAGATATTAGAATGCCTTTTCCAGCTTGTTTCTTCAGACCATTTGTGTGGAAAATTGTTTTCCAGCTTTTCACTCTGAGGTGTCTGTATTTTTTCCTGAGATGGGTTTCCTGTAAGCAGCAGAATGTTGGGTCCTGTTTGTGTAGCCAGTCTGTTAGTCTATGTCTTTTTATTGGGGAATTGAATCCATTGATATTAAGAGATATTAAGGAAAAGTAATTGTTGCTTCCTTTTTGCTGCGCGCGCTCAACAGGCCAGGAAGAACGACGCTGCTACAGGATCCTTCTGCACACATTTATTCAGTCCTGTTTCTTCTTTCTCCATATATCTCCCTTGCTTATATCTCCCTTGTTTTTATATCTCCCTTGTTTTTATATCTCCCCCTTGTTTTTATATCTCCCCCGAACCCTGGGCCTCTCACTCCTTTTATACTCTCAGTTCCCATCCACGCACAGCAGGCCACGGCACCTCACCAGGCACGCAGCTTCAGCTAATCAGGGCAGCAGGGGCAAATCTCCACCAAATTGGATTCACCTGTATCCTGGTACACATGCGCAGCACTCAAGATGTTTGTGTCTTATATGAGGAAGTCAGGTGCAAGTCATATGACTTAGCTGCAGTCTCTGGCGCCTTTGGGACTGCCGCCACACCCGCTCCCCACAATTCCCCCTTTTTTCTTTTTTGGCAGAGAGAATGTCTGTAGATAGCCCCCCGCAGCCATGCCCCTTACCCGTCCTTGGGTGACAAACAGCATTGGTTTGATCCCTGTCTTAGGTTGGTGACATGCCCAGGGAGTCTTATCACTGACTACCTCTCTATCATGCCAAGCCACTCCTGGGGAGATTGTGTTTTGCTTGCGGCAGGTGCATCAAAAGGCCAGGATGTTGATTAATCTATGGCCAAATCTTAATTGCTGCAAGCAAGCCTCATGGGTGAAGGTAGAGGTCTGATCCCCAGTGTGCAAGCATAGGGGCCCTACACAAAACCATCTCTTAGGCTCATCACCCAGAGAGGTCTTGGCCAGCTCCCGTGTCGTTTTTCCTGAGGGAAGGGAACTAGGACACTGAACCTTCATGCAATCAGACATGCCTTCCACAGGATGCCAACAGCAGCTATCCTCTGTGCAGTGCTTAGCCTCGCACCCCACGGCATAACGCAGCATAATTTCTTTTAGAGCGGCAAACCGAATCTGAGGAGATTGTCCCGCCTCCACTGCAGCAAAAGCCTACGCTACCATGGCGAAAGTGCAGGCCTGCACACGCTGCACCTAACACATGTGCCAAACACACAACGCACACACTATAACAAGCATACATCCCAGGGCTCTCATCCCCGCTCATCTTCCCTGAAGCAAGGGATAGATAGCCAGAGGGGCTATCTCTTTAAGGGGAATTCAGGGATCAAAAAGGCATGGAAAAATTTGAATATCATGTCGAGCTGGTATCGGCTTCTGGAATACCGAAAGGATCTCCCATCTCGGCTCCATCCTTTGTGCTTGTGGGATCATCCACCACATCCACAGGGGCAACTGGATCAGGAGCCTCATTCTTGTAGCGTCTCACCAATCTCTCCAGCACCCAAAGAGGTTCCGTCTGGTCCTGTAGAAACACACAAACAGACCCTCTCGCCCACATCAACACCTGATCCACTCGATCCCCAGGGGGGATGGACACAATACCTCGTGGTGATGAGACCATAAACTCAATCACCTGTGTGTCCATCTGGGGAGTCAATACGCCAAATCTCCGGACAGAAGGACCGCCTATAGGTGGCTGCTGAGGAGGCATAGGGAGGAGGCATAGAAGCTAATTCGCCTTCCTCCTCCACCTCGGCTCTTTTATTTTGTCCTTTCTGTCCACCTGATAACACTGTGTCTCCTTTCTTTTTCCTTTTTCTTTTTAAGCCCTTCTCCTTTTCCGACATACTTTCTTGTTGCTCTGTAAGGATTTTCTGACCTGTCTTGACTGCCTCTACACACAGTTTCAAACAGTAACAGAGTCCATATATCAGAACAAACAAGACCAAAACTATCAGACCTACCCACAAAGGGTCAACGGGAGAAAAAAGCATAACTACACAGCGAGGATCTCTTGATCACTACACTGAGGTTATCATAGTTCCTTAACTTGTCCCCAAACCAGGAACCTTAATTTGTCCCAAAGCCTGCTTCCTGGCAACTTTATATTTGCCTCTATTTTATCCGAGGTCCTTCCCAAACTCCTGGGTTACTTTGTGCCTACTTCCTGGCAACTTTATGCTCACCTCTATTTTATCCGAGGTCCTTCCCAAACTCCTGGGGTCCCAAGTTTCACTCACCATGAACTTACCCTGCCGGCAACCACTGACTGCTGAAAGTTCTGAACTCGGTGGGGGAGTCGGTTCCCCGTACGGGCCATCAATTGTCGCGCCTGCTCTCGACCAGCAAGAACGACACGACCACCAGTCCTTCTAACAGCAGTTTATTCCGTCTTCATCTTTCTTCTTTCTCTTCATCAGTACCGTTCCCCAGCTGAAGAGTTCTGAATCCACGCCGGATCCTTCTCAACAGTCTGTTTTACGGGAACACTTTATTAACCACTCCTTCCCCGTGATGCAGTTCTGAATCCTCCCTGTAGCAGGGGGTCTTCGCTCTTGCCTGAAGATGTTTCTTTTCCCGGGTTTTGGCACCAACTGTTGCGCGCGCTCAACAGGCCAGGAAGAACGACGCTGCTACAGGATCCTTCTGCACACATTTATTCAGTCCTGTTTCTTCTTTCTCCATATATCTCCCCTGTTTATATCTCCCTTGTTTTTATATCTCCCTTGTTTTTATATCTCCCCCTTGTTTTTATATCTCCCCCGAACCCTGGGCCTCTCACTCCTTTTATACTCTCAGTTCCCATCCACGCACAGCAGGCCACGGCACCTCACCAGGCACGCAGCTTCAGCTAATCAGGGCAGCAGGGGCAAATCTCCACCAAATTGGATTCACCTGTATCCTGGTACACATGCGCAGCACTCAAGATGTTTGTGTCTTATATGAGGAAGTCAGGTGCAAGTCATATGACTTAGCTGCAGTCTCTGGCGCCTTTGGGACTGCCGCCACACCCGCTCCCCACACCTTTTATTTTTGTTGTTAGAGTTGGCATTCTGTTCTTGTGGCTGTCTTCCTTTTGGTTTGTTGAGGGATTACTTTCTTGCTTTTTCTAGGGCGTGATTTCCATTCTTGTATTTTTTTTTCTGTTATTATCCTTTGAAGGGCTGGATTCATGGAAAGATAATGTGTGAATTTGGTTTTGTCATGGAAAAGTTTGGTTTCTCCATCAATGGTAATTGAGAGTTTTGCTGGGTATAGTAGCCTGGGCTGGCATTTGTGTTCTCTTAAGGTCTGTATAACTTCTGTCCAGGATCTTCTGGCTTTCATAGTCTCTGGTGTAAAGTCTGGTTTAATTCTGATAGGCCTCCCTTTATATGTTACTTGACCTTTTTCCCTTGCTGCTTTTAATATTCTATCTTTATTTAGTGCATTTTTTGTTCTGATTATTATGTGTGGGAAGGAATTTCTTTTCTGGTCCAGTCTATTTGGAGTTCTGTAGGCTTCTTGTATGTTCATGGGTATCTCTTTCTTTAGGTTTAGGAAGTTTTCTTCTATAATTTTGTTGAAGATATTTGCTGGCCCTTTAAGTTGAAAATCTTGGTTCTCATCTACTCTTATTATCTCTAGGTTTGGTCTTCTCATTGTATCCTGTATTTCCTCGATGTTTTGAGTTGGGATCTTTTTGCATTTTGTATTTTCTTTGATTGTTGTGACTATGTTCTCTCTGGAATCTTCTGCACCTGAGATTCTCTCTTCCATCTCTTGTTTTCTGTTGCTGATGCTTGCATCTATAGTTCCAGATTTCTTTCCAAGGTTTTCTATCTCCAGCTTTACCTTACTTTGTGTTTTCTTTAGTGTTTACCTCCCTTTTTAGGTCTTGGATGGTTTTATTCAATTCCATCACCTGTTTGGTCGTGTTTTCTTACAATACTTTAAGGGAATTTTGTGCTTCTTCTTTAAGGTCTTCTACCTGTTTAACTGTGTTCTCCTGTATTTCTTTAAGTGAGTTATTATAGTCCTTCTTGATGTCCTCTACCATCATCATGAGATATGCTTTTAAATCCGGGTCTAGTTTTTCGGGTGTGTTGAGATGCCCAGGACTGGTTGGGGTGGGAGTGTTGCATTCTGATGATGGTGAGTGGTCTTGGTTTCTGTTAGTAAGATTCTTATGTTTGCCTTTCGCCATCTGGTAATCTCTGGAGTTAGTTGTTGTAGTTGTCTCTGGTTAGATCTTGTTCCTCAGGTGTTTATGTTAGCCTCTATTAGCAGACCTGGGAGACTAGCTCTCTCCCGAGTTTCAGTGCTCAGAGTACTCTCTGCAGGTATGTTCTCCTCTTGCAGGGAAGGTGCCCAGATATCTGGTGTTCGAACCTGCTTCCTGGCAGAAGTTATGATCCACTCATAGAGGTCTTAAGATCCTGAGGAGGGTCCTGTGTATACCTTACGGGTATCCGCCGACTCCATGCCCAAGGTACCTAGGTGCTAGCCAGACCGGAAGGGACTTGTGCCCCTGCTCAGGCCGGGTTTTCTGCTTCCCTAACTAATGCAGTCTCAGGTCCTATGCGATTGGATTGGAGCAGATGCTGTGTTCCACTCACCAGAGGTCTTATGATTCTGTGGCGGGTGTTGTGGGTAGCTGGCGGGTGTCAGCCGACTCTGTGCCCTAGGTACCCCGGTGCTGGCAGGACCGGAAGCTTATTCCCAATTCTTTTTTTTTTCCATTTTTTATTAGGTATTTAGCTCATTTACATTTCCAATGCTATACCAAAAGTTATTCCCAATTCTAAGAAGGGGCAAAGTGTCCAAACTTTGGTCTTCATTCTTGAGTTTCATGTGTTTAGCAAATTGTATCTTACCATGCTTATGGATTGGCAGGATCAATATAGAAAAAATGGCTATCTTGCCAAAAGTAATCTACAGATTCAATGCAATCCCCATCAAAATTCCAACTCAATTCTTCAACGAATTAGAAAGGGCAGTCTGCAAATTCATCTTGATCAAAAAACCTAGGATAGCAAAAACTCTTCTCAAGGATAAAAGAACCTCTAGTGGAATCACCATTCCTGACCACATTAACTATTGTAGTCATGAAAGATTCTTAACACTCAGATGGTTGGTATTTGAGCATAATGTATAGCCCATTGTCTAAGTACTTGTTACTATTCTATTGCTGAAAAGATACTATTTTTCAAGGCCATCTACAGAAGGAAGCATTTAATAGGAGTCTAGCTTACAGTTGCAAAGGTATTGTTCATTATCATTGTGCTTGGAAGCAGGGCAGCAGGAAAGCAGATGTGCCACTCAAGAAATAGCCGAGATCTTATATCTT
The DNA here is from genome assembly GCF_000001635.26 of Mus musculus. Taxonomy (NCBI): domain Eukaryota; kingdom Metazoa; phylum Chordata; class Mammalia; order Rodentia; family Muridae; genus Mus; species Mus musculus. The sequence goes on from NC_000067.6 coordinate 114,116,992, forward strand.
ATCCAAAGATGAAGGAAGAAAGATAATGAGTCTAGACCTGGCATGGGATTTTGTAATCTTAAAACTCACCCTCAATTGCATACTTCTCCTAACAAGGCCACACACATTCCAACAACATCACACATTCTTCTAATACTTTCTAAATCAGCCCACTAATTTGAGACCAAACATTCAAATGGGCATTAAAACCACCACAAGTTCTATCATTCTTTCCGTGGTTCCTGCCCTGTGCAAGAGTCCAAGGACTGGAAAAATCTGAACCTGTTTGCCATCACATCCTCTTTCAACCTGCTTTCTGGAACAAACAATGAGCATCTTGGAAAATATACCTGGAATTAGAAGAGGAAATGCTGTATTTTTTCTCCAGCTCCAAGAAAATTGTTGTCATAAGCAAGAAATTGTATGTTGGAATTGACTCAATGTTTCTGAGGAACTTTGCCAGGCACTGCAGCTGGAACCAAACATGTTTTTGTGTGTTCATGTGCATAACAGAAAAAATAATTTATTTTTTCCTGGGCTTTAGAATTAAAATAAAAAAATAGAATTTAGAAATCTGCAGAATACAGATGCAATTTTAGGAGGCATCCTGACCTTGTTTTGTCACACTATGATTCTGAGGAATGTGCAAGATTTCCCTGACATACCATTGCTTTTGGAAGGGTAGAGGCCCTTCTAAATTTTAGCTCCTCTGTGCTTATGATGTCTTTACTGAGCCTAGGTGAGAAGATCAAGATTGACATTTTTTCAAAGGGAGACAATAAATACTTCTAATTGTAGTGTATCAACCCTTTTGCTCATGGGTATTTTGGAGAGGATAAAGGCATGTTTGAATGGCAAAAACTATGCAGAGAGAAGGGGAGAAGGCCATGTGTGTTCAAGAACAGGGACTACATAGAGAATGAGGAAGTGTAGCCCTTTTGGCAAGTGCTTATCAACAAAAAGCTTCTCTTTGTAAGCATCATTGCCCCATTAGAGGAGCTGTTTGAAGATGGTACAATGTAAGTGTTTGGGAAAGCTACCATCTGTAGAGTGGTTGTGGTATGAATGAACACATTACAACATGACACTCTTTCCTATGCTTTTATCTACATTCACTTGTGGCAGACACAATAGAACAAGGCTGACAAACCTCAATTAATTTCCCCATTCCCCACAAATTTTTCAGGTTATAGCTATATATGTTATCACCCTAGTTTGTTATGGGTGAACTAGGAATTATACCTTCTGTACTCAAACTTTTTAACAAGATTTCTTACCCTGTATGCTATCACTCTAGCCTAAGAACTTTACTTCAGTGAAGGGTCATTAATGAAGTGTACTTTAACTAGAAGGAAAGTGAATCATTAGGATCTTTGGAGAAACATGGAGCACAGTGCCAGGATGGGGGATACTTGAAGTAAGTATTAGATAAAAATGAGCAGTAGGTTTGGAGTTTTAAAATAGAAAATGAGAAAGCAGGGTCCAATTCAAGATGTGATTCTGGGGTTGCTGGGGCAAGGAGGTCAGGATCTGAGTGTCTCCCATATGTAGCCGTCATATGCTGCCACTTGACATTACATGTGGAGTAAGAACAGATGAGGAGAGGAGGGATAGCTGAGTTCTGCTATTCTAGAGTATATATATAGATATGAAGATTGATCTGGAAACAGGAATGAGAAGACATAGGCAGTGAGACAGGAGGATTGCCAAGAGAAAAAAGTCTGAGGACACAACTGAAGAAAGGGTTTCCAGGAGTCAATATTCAACTTCCAAAGAGTGGAGATGAGTGGACTTTAGAGAAGATGCCACACTTTGTTTTCACTTTTACAACCCCCAATGTAAGGGTCTCCACTTCTTGTGGAAGTTTCTTCCATTCCATTTTCTTCCATTTTTGAAGAATCAGTATTTTCAGATTTTCATGAATATAGAGGATGTTGTCTTAGTCTACTGTATGATAAAAACCTAAGAAGGGGTCGTTTAAAAGTAATAGAAGTTTCATATTTACAGTTTGGATTTAGAGTGATATAAAATCAAGGTATCAACAGAATTAGTGCCTGGCAAAGGCTATCCTTTACTCCACGAATGGTGCCTCTGGCTAGTTTTTCAGTTGGTGGAAGGGGTATATTCTTTTTTCAAATTTTTAATAGATATTTTCTTCATTCACATTTCAAATTACACACACACAGACACACACACACACACACACACACACACACACAGACACACACATTACTCTTGAGTATACAACTGTGATTTATGAAAGCCTCATACTCTAAGCTTCATACTCTTCCAGAAGTTCCTCTTTTGATTAATCTATTGATGACTAAACTTCAACACAAGAATTTTCATAAATATTTAATCCATGTTTCATATATAACTGATAGAGCAAAAAACAAAGAAGAGTTTGCCTTGAGATGTGTGCAGTGGCTACTCATTCATTGTTAGCCACACATTTGTATTTTTTCTTTTTCTTTTTTCTCTTTTAGTGCACATTTTCTTTATTTACATTTCAAGTGTTATCCCCCCTCAGGTTTCCCCTCTGAAAACCCCTATCCCACGTATTCCCCCTACCTCTATGAGGGTGCTCTCCCACCCATCTACCCACTCCTGTCTCCCTGTCCTGTCCTTCCCCTACACTGGGGCATCAAACCCCCAAAGGAACAAGGGCTGTTTCTTCCACTGATGTCCATCATGTCCACCCTCGGATACATATGCAGCCTTACATGAGTGGGTCCTTACATGAGTATTCTTTGGTGATCCAGTCACTTGGAGCTGGGGGACAGGGTCTGGCCAGTTGACATTGTTGATACCCCAGTCTGGTGCTGCAAACCCCCTCACCTCCTCAGTCCCTTCTCTAACTCCTCAAATGGAGACCCCGGGCTCAGTTCAATGGCTGGTTTTGAGCATCTGCCTCTGTACTTGTTAGGCTCTGGCAGAACCTGTATCAGGCTCCTGTAAGCAAACACTTCCCAGCAACCAAAAGAGCATCCAGGTTTTAGAACTGTATATGGGATGGATCCCCAGGTAAGGCATTCTCTTGATGGCCTTTCCTTCAGTCTTTGCTCCACTCTTTGTCACCATATTTCCTCCTATGAGTATTTTGTTTACCCTTCTAAGAAGCACTGAAGCATCCTCAGCTTCATGTGGTCTGTAAATTGTATCTTGGGTATTCTGTGCTTTTGGGCTAATATCCACTTATTAGTGAGTGCATACCATGTGTGTTCTTTTGTGACTAGGTTACCTCACTGAGGATGATATTTTCAAGTTCCATCCACTTGCCTGTGATTTTCATGAAGTCATTGTTTTTAATAGATGAGTAGTATTCCATTGTGTAAATATACCACATTTTCTGTATCCATTCCTCTGTTGAGGGACAACTGGTTTCTTTGAAGCTTTTGGCTATTATATATATGACTGATAATGAAGATAATAGTGCATATGTTCTTATTAAATGATAGAATTACTTCTGGATATATGCTCAGGAGTGGTATGGCTGTGTTCTCAGGTAGTAAGTACTATGGCCAATTTTCTGAGGAACCACCAGACTGATTTCCAGAGTGGTTCTACCAGCTTGCAATCCCACCAAAAATGGAGGAGTTTTGCTCTTTCTCCACATCCTTAATAGCATTTGCTGTCAGGAACTTTTGAACTTAGCTATTCTGACTGGTATAATGTGGAATCTCACAGTCATTTTGATTTACATGTACTTTAAAGCTTATATTGTAGCACAAAGACACATTTCTCTATGTCAGTGATTTGGAGGTTTTGTAATGTAATTTTGAAAGTACAAAAGGCAATGTCATGTATGGTAAGAGCATACAACAACGGTTTGCTGGGGTTGTGCTAGAAAAATACGTGTAATCTGAGCACAAAATTAACAATAGCCAACTGTGCTTGCTATGTGGCATATTCATTTTTAACTTGCTTTCTTCTAAACAGCAATTTTCAAACAGGTAAAAATCTTTGTCTATAAATATATATTGCTTACTGAAGCCTAGATTAAGTGCCTGGGTTTATCACTTAGACTAAAGAAATGAAGTGAAGGCAAAAATCTTCAGTTTGACATACTTTTGTCATTTCTACAATTTAACTACATGCTATACAACTTTAGAAGTTTTCACTCATCTGGTCATTGTGATTCTTACTCTCTGGCTAATTCTAACCCATAGACAAATTTTATTTGATGTATATCAAGCAAGCAGGCATTGAAAAACTGAGTTTTTATATATACCCATTTTTTCCAACCCTATTCTATAATTATAATATTTGTCTCTGGTTTAAAATTACCCAAGTGACAACATCATTGATAAAGTTACTGGAGTAAAACCCATAGACAATTGTGTTTATTTTTTTTAACTTTTTCCAATTTTTTATTAGGTATTTTATTCATTTTGTTTGTTTGTTTGCTTGTTTTTTTGCCAAAAATATTTATTTATTTTTATTTTTTCAATCTTTATAAGATATTTTCTTCATTTGCATTTCAAATGCTATCCCAAAAGTACCCTATACCGCCCCCCCATCCTGATCCCCTACCCACCCGCTCTCAATTTTTGGCCCTGGTGTCACCCTTTACTGGGGCATATAAAGTTTGCAAGACCAAGGAGACTCTTCCCAATGATGGCCAACTAAGCCATTTTCTATGACATATGCACCTAGAGACACAAGATCTGGAGGTACTGGTTAGGTCTTATTGTTGTTCCACCTATAGGGTTGCTGACCCTTTCAGCTCCTTGGGTACTTTCTCTAGCTCCTCCATTGGGGGCTCTGTGTTCCATCCTATAGATGACTCTGCACAACGACTTCTGTGTTTGCCAGGCACTAGCACAGCCTCACAAGAGACAGCTATATCAGGGTCCTTTCATCAAAATCTTGCTGGCATATGCAATAGTGTTTGCATTTGGTGGCTGATTATGGGATGGATCCCCGGGTGGGGCAGTCTCTGGATGGTCCATCCTTTCATATCAGCTCCAAACTTGGTCTCTGTAATTTCTTCCGTGGGTATTTTGTTCCCAATTCTAATAAAGGGTGAAGTATCAACACTTTGGTCTTCTTTCTTCTTGAGTTTCATGTGTTTTTAAAATTGTATCTTGGGTATTTTAAGTTCCTGGGCTAATATCCACTTATCATTGAGTGCATGTCATATGATTTTTTTGTGATTGGGTTACCTCACTCAGGATGATACCCTCCAAATTAATCCATTTGCCTAGGAATTTCATAAATTCATTGTTTTTAATAGCTGAGTAGTAGTCCAATGTGTAAATGTACCACATTTTCTATATCCATTCCTCTGTTGAGGGACTTCTGGGTTCTTTACAGCTTCTGACTATTATAAATAAGGCTGCTATGAACATAGAGGAGGCTAGTTGAAACGTCTTCTGGATATATGCCCAGGAGAGGTATTGCTGGGTCCTCCGATAGTACTATGTCCAATTTTCAGAGGAATTGCCAGACTGATTTACAGAGTGTTTGTATAAGCTTTCAATCCTACCAACAATGGAGGAGTGTTCCTCTTTCTCCACATCCTCGCCATCATCTGCTGTCACCTGAATTTTTGATCTAAGCTATTCTGACTGGTGTGAGGTGGAATCTCAGGGTTGTTTTGATTTGCATTTCCCTGATGATTAAAGATGTTAAACATTTTTTTCAGGTGCTTCTCAGCTATTCAATATTCCTCAGTTGAGAATTCTTTGTTTAGCTCTGAGCCCCATTTTTTTAAAAAATATTTTTATTAGGTATTTTCCTCATTTACATTTCAAATGCTATCCCAAAAGACCCCCATACCCTCCCCCCCACTCCCCTACCCACCCACTCCCACTTTTTAGCTCTGGCGTTCCCCTGTACTTTGGCATATAAAGTTTGCAAGTCCAAAATGGCCTCTCTTTCCAGTGATGGCTGACTAGGCCATCATTTGATACATATGCAGCTAGAGTCAAGAGCTCCAGGGTACTGATTAGTTCATAATGTTGTTCTACATATAGGGTTGCAGATCCCTTTATCTCCTTGGGTACTTTCTCTAGCTCCTCCATTGGGGGCCCTGTGATCCATCCAATAGCTGACTGTGAGCATCCACTTCTGTGTTTGCTAGGCCCCAACATAGTCTCACAAGACACAGCTGTATCTGGGTCATTTCAGAAAAATCGTGCTAGTATATGCAATGGTGTCAGCGTTTGGAAGCTGATTATGGGATGGAACCCTGGATATGGCAGGCTCTAGATGGTCCATCCTTTTGACACAGCTCCAAGCTTTGTCTCTGTAACTCCTTCCATGGGTGTTTTATTCCCTATTCTAAAAAGGGGCAAAGTGTCCACACTTTGGTCTTCGTTCTTCTTGAGTTCCAGGCATTTGGCAAATTGTATCTTATATCTTGGGTATCCTAAGTTTCTGGGCTAATACCCACTTATCAGTGAGTACATATTTTGTGAGTTCCTTTGTGATTGGGTTACCTCACTCAGGATGATACCCTCCAGGTCCATCCATTCTGTATTTATTTAAGTGAGTTATTAATGCTCTTCTTTAAATCTTCTACCACCATCATTAGATATGATTTTAAATTCTGTCTTGCTTTTTGGGTTTCCTTGAGTATCCAGGACTCGTTGTGGTAGGCATACTGGGTTCTGATGATGCACAGTGTTCTTGGTTTCTGTTAGTTAGATTCTTACCTTTGCCTTTTGCCATCTGGAAATCTCTGGTTTAATGATCAAGCTGTCTCTGGTTGGAGCCTGATCCTCCTGAGATTCTGTTAGCCTCTGTCAGCACTCCTGGGAGTCTCTCACCTGAGTTGCAGTGGTCAAAGCACTCTCTGCAGGCAAGCTCTCTGATCCACCTTCTGAGTTCTGGGGTTAGAACCCTCACTGTAGGCCGACTCTCCTCTGCCAAGTAATGTGCCCACAGATCTGGGTCTCAGCTCTGCCTCCTGGGTGAGGATGAAGGCCTGAGGGGACCCTGACCAAGAAGCTCTGTTGCTTCTATCACCCACAGGCTTTCAGGTGATCATGAGGTCCTGGGTGTGCTAGAGTCCTCTGTTGCCCTACGTGCCCTCGGCCTGATTCATGCAGAAGATGGTGGGGCTGGCCCCAACCTGAATGGACTCCAGCCTCTGGTAAGGCAGGGTTCCTCTGTCCCTGTTCCTGCTGGCACAAGACCCTCTGCGATTCTTGATGCTGATGTTTCGTTTTACTTACCCGTGATCCCGAGGTGCTCCTGAGGTCCTGAAGCAGTGAGAGCACACTGGAGCCCTTAGTGGCCTCCACTAGGCTCAGAAGGAAGATGGCGGTGGTGTCCCCAACTGCGATAGATCCCAGTCTCTGATCAGGCGGGGTTCATTTGTCCCTGTTACTGCTGGAACAAGACCCTCAGCGATTCTATGGAGCTGATGCTGCATTTCACTCACCCGTGTTTCTGAGGTGATCCAGAGGTCCTGCAGCATGGAGAGCACTCTGGAGACCTTAGAAGCCTCTGGTGGGCTCAGAAGGAAGATCAATATTAATATTTTTAATTTGTCTAAATTTGCAGAATCTCTTTATTAAGCTCATCCAAATATATATTTTTACAATGTTCTTTCAAACTTTTTTCCATATGCAATATTAATTCCCCTTGAAATTTCCTATAGGGCTCCTTTACAAGCCCAAATTCTATCTCTTAGAATTTGTGTCCCAATTTCCTTAGGCAGGCAACTCTAGGGACACATATTAACTTGTTTCAAATTTTCCAAGAAGGTCAATTCACTAATCCAGTGCCCCCCCTGGCAGTGTCCTAACTATTCTATCCATCTTTTATCTTTTTTTATTATATGTGTATCTTTCAATTTTTCCCAATAGTATTTCTGGATCAAAATTTCTATTATAGCGATCTCCCATCTTGGGTGCTCTCACCATTGTCCACTATCCAGTAAACCCAGCTATTTCTTTTTATATCTTGCCCCTGTATTTTCTATAGACATTTCTATCCTTAGTGACCTAAGCCCACTCTTCCCTTCCTTGGTGCCTTCAATTCTCTTAACTACTAAATCTTGAGATTGATCAAAACATTCCTGCTTTAAATATTTCCTGATATATCTTAACTATCATGGGTTGGCTAAGATTTCCCAGAGAACAGTTAAGAAATGTAGCCTCCACATCCAGAACCCTTTGTCCTGTAATTACTGGGTTGTCTGCTTAAATAGTCAAGAGCATTTTGGGGCTGTAGACATCAAAGCTATTTCTTCCTCCAGTAACGACATTAACCCTTTTCCAGAAATTTTTATCAAAATTATACTTGATGACAAATAAGAGGTAGAAAAGTCAAAATAGAAAAGCATACAAGTAAGAAGAATGCCATCTGAATACTAGGAAGACAGAGATGAGTTATTCATGTTGATGGTGCTCTTGTAGCCAAAACTGTGTCATACAGCTACATTCACAACCATGTTGCACCTGACAAACTCTCTGTTTGATGTCCCCAAATTCACTCTGGCTAATTAATGCACCAGATATTTGACCAGAAGATATATATATATATATATATATATATATATATATATATATCCTCATATCATTCTAAATTCAAGGCCAAATCTCACAATGAACAATTTTTATGAAGGAACATGTAGATTTTAAAGATCTTTTTGGTAATGCTGTCTAGAATTTTTTCCATGGCCTTGAAGGCCTAATCCTCATCCTCCACAGCCTCATGATCACCTCCATTTCTCATTCTTGAGAACCACATCTGTCTCATTTATTATTGCACGATTACCTCTGAGTAATGTTGGGTGTATATTATCTAGAATAAAAGATTGAAAGCAAAGTAGAAAGTCAGTAGATAAGTTTTAGGACAACAGCAAAAATCAACACATGGTAGGCAACAGTGGCCTGGCAATGTTCCAGGAATAGAATCAGTGTCACATCTCCCATTATGCAGCCATGTTAGACCTAGCACTTGCCCTGACTTTGCTCATGGTGGAGTGCAATCTGAGAGTTTTAATCTGAAATAAACTTCCTTCCTTCCTTCCTTCCTTCCTAAGATATGCTTTTGACATTATTTGGTATAACAATAGAAACACTAAGACAGACAGTCGCCCTCACGAAGTGACTGTTTGACTGTTAGTGCTTCCTGAGTGGTGTTCTAAATCATGTACAGCTAGATTCACAGTGACCCAATTACATGATGATGTTTGATAGATCGGTGGCAGAGTTCATTCCAAATTATTGTCTGTATGCATCTTTCTTTGTCTCTTTTCCTCTTGTGGGACAGATGAAGAGACATTCAAATGGCCCGTTTTAAGATGCTTACTAGGGAAGAGTTCTGAATTTTTACCATGGGGTTATTCAGGAAAGGACTTCCTTATTATTTGCAATGGATTTCATTGGTAAATCTGTTTATGTCATGTGCATTTAGTTTTCAAAACAATTGACAAACCATGAATTTAGAGTAGGTGTGTGTATGTGTGTGTGTGTGTGTGTGTGTGTGTGTGTGTGTGTATGTGTTTGTGTGTGAATATGTGCCACTGCATGTGTACCACAGGGCACTTCAGGTCAGGGAACAATATTAGATCCTGGGTTCTTCTTGTTTAGGCAAGGTCCCTGTGAATCATCACTACATTCACAAGGCTAGCTGCCTTCTAATATCTGGAGATTCTTTTATCTTCCGCTCACATTTCCAAACAGGGGAGCTGATATCACAGCTTCATACCAATGTATGGCCTTTATGTTGGATTTGTGGATTTAAAATTATGATTGTATAGCAAGGGTTTTACTGATCTAACGATCATTCTAACACAAATTTGTCTTAATCAACTAGGGGTCCTCATGAATTATAGAATACAGAAAGTGATTTGACTCTTTATCGATTCTTCAAAGAATCATGTGCAATTTGTGCTACATCAAATGCATGGGAGAAAACTTCTCTTGTTGGATACTGTGGATACCTTAAGGATTATTTTTCCTAAAAAGGTCTGCCGAGTTCGCTGCTGAGTTCTCCATTTCTGCTCTTTTTTCACCTCTGCTGTATAACAGATATTCACATTATGAGTGAGCAATCTATGTTGTGAGGTGTCCTTTAATCTTTCATCTATTTCAGGGAAAGCTAGTTATAGGGTTTTTTCCTACATGGATTACTGCTGCAGAGTACCTGGCAAACACTGTCATAACTTGAAAAATGAAATCTCAACATCTGAGGAGAGGAAGAAAAAATGCTGATAACATAATTGGTCAATATCAAGACCTCTTTGTAGAGGTTTGTGATCTAGCTGTGAGCATTACAGCAGAAAATCCTAGTTCAGCAACAACAAAAAATAAAAATAACAATAAGTGACAATAACACCTAATAAATTTTGAGTAGTTATTTTATGGATAATGTTATTAAATCTTTACAAAATCCCTAATTCATTTTCAACAGGCTATTATTAGAACTTTTCTTAGGGAGATGAAAAGATAAATGTCATTTTACCTGCTGTAGAGCTTCAGTAATAGAATAGACAACCAATCCACTCAATTCTAGGTTGGCAAAAAATGAGTTTAATTGGGGTTAGTTGCATGAGTTTTCATGATGGATTATTTACTGGGTTGTGGTCAACTCATGACTGGATATGCCATTGAAGAAAATGCTCCATTCCCTCTCCCTCTCTCTCTCACCTCCCTCTCCCTCTGTCTCTGTCTCTCTGTATCTCTCTGTCTGTATCTCTGTCTGTCTCTCTGTCTGTCTGTCTCTCTGTCTATCTATCTCTCTCTCTCTGTCTCTCTCTGTATCTGTCTCTTTCTTTTGCGCCTATAGCATAACATTACAAATATGCAAGTTCCTGTGGGCTACTCACTCCCTATTAACTCTTAACTGTACATAAATCATTGAGTAGAGTCATGGACACCTTTGTGCCCATCCATGATGGAAAGATTATGTGTCCAGTCTTCTTCAGGTTTCCTTTATGATATAAAAGGAAATGATAGCTTAAAATGGCAGTGGTCATGCCATGCTAGGATGACAGTGACAGTGTTCCACATTTATCATGTAGGTAAGGAGCCTTGAAGAATTATGTGTATTATCCAGGGTCCCAAAACTGTAATGACAAAGAAAATTCACAAACCAAAGTATCTTCCTTACTGAATTTAAACTGTGAAGCCTTTCTTTCATGGTGAATGTGAGTCGGGTTATATTTCTTACAGAGAGAGTGTGGCCCTATCTTCCTCCTCAGAGTCTGTTGGCTATTAGACTGAAAGAAAAAAAGAGAGAAGAGACAGAAAACAAGCTTTTGATATCTGTGAGTATGGTAGAAAGGATCTCCAGAGACAGCAGCATTGAGACAAGTTTATTTTATTGTTTTAGGAATAGAGCTCTTTTTTTTTTTCCATTTTTTATTAGGTATTTAACTCATTTACATTTCCAATGCTATACCAAAAGTCCCACATATCCACCCACCCCCACTCCCCTGCCCACCCACTCCCCCTTTTTGGCCCTGGTGTTCCCCTGTACTGGGGCATATAAAGTTTGCAAGTCCAATGGGCCTCTCTTTCCAGTGATGGCCGACTAGGCCATCTTTTGATATATATGCAGCTAGAGTCAAGAGCTCCGGGGTACTGGTTAGTTCATAATGTTGTTCCACCTATAGGGTTGCAGATCCCTTTAGCTCCTTGGCTACTTTCTCTAGCTCCTCCATTGGGAGCCCTATGATCCATCCATTAGCTGACTGTGAGCATCCACTTCTGTGTTTGCTAGGCCCCGGCATAGTCTCACAAGAGACAGCTACATCTGGGTCCTTTCAATAAAATCTTGCTAGTGTATGCAATGGTGTCAGCGTTTGGATGCTGATTATGGGGTGGATCCTTGGATATGGCAGTCTCTACATGGTCCATCCTTTCATCTCAGCTCCAAACTTTGTCTCTGTAACTCCTTCCATGGGTGTTTTGTTCCCAAATCTAAGGAGGGGCATAGTGTCCACACTTCAGTCTTCATTCTTCTTGAGTTTCATGTGTTTAGCAAATTATATCTTATATCTTGGGTATCCTAGGTTTGGGGCTAATATCCACTTATCAGTGAATACATATTGTGTGAGTTTCTTTGTGAATGTGTTACCTCACTCAGGATGATGCCCTCCAGGTCCATCCATTTGGCTAGGAATTTCATAAATTCATTCTTTTTAATAGCTGAGTAGTACTCCATTGTGTAGATGTACCACATTTTCTGTATCCATTCCTCTGTTGAGGGGCATCTAGGTTCTTTCCAGCTTCTGGCTATTATAAATAAGGCTGCTATGAACATAGTGGAGCATGTGTCCTTCTTACCTGTTGGGGCATCTTCTGGATATATGCCCAGGAGAGATATTGCTGGATCCTCTGGTAGTACTATGTCCAGTTTTCTGAGGAACCGCCAGACTGATTTCCAGAGTGGTTGTACAAGCCTGCACTCCCACCAACAATGGAGGAGTGTTCCTCTTTCTCCACATCCACGCCAGCATCTGCTGTCACCTGAAATTTTGAACTTAGCCATTCTGACTGGTGTGAGGTGGAATCTCAGGGTTGTTTTGATTTGCATTTCCCTGATGATTAAGGATGTTGAACATTTTTTTCAAGTGCTTCTCTGCCATTCGGTATTCCTCAGGTGAGAATTCTTTGTTCAGTTCTGAGCCCCATTTTTTAATGGGGTTATTTGATTTTCTGAAGTCCACCTTCTTGAGTTCTTTATATATGTTGGATATTAGTCCCCTATCTGATTTAGGATAGGTAAAGATCCTTTCCCAATCTGTTGGTGGTCTTTTTGTCTTATTGACGGTGTCTTTTGCCTTGCAGAAACTTTGGAGTTTCATTAGGTCCCATTTGTCAATTCTCGATCTTACAGCACAAGCCATTGCTGTTCTATTCAGGAATTTTTCCCCTGTGCCCATATCTTCAAGGCTTTTCCCCACTTTCTCCTCTATAAGTTTCAGTGTCTCTGGTTTTATGTGAAGTTCCTTGATCCACTTAGATTTGACCTTAGTACAAGGAGATAAGTATGGATCGATTCGCATTCTTCTACACGATAACAACCAGTTGTGCCAGCACCAATTGTTGAAAATGCTGTCTTTCTTCCACTGGATGGTTTTAGCTCCCTTGTCGAAGATCAAGTGACCATAGGTGTGTGGGTTCATTTCTGGGTCTTCAATTCTATTCCATTGGTCTACTTGTCTGTCTCTATACCAGTACCATGCAGTTTTTATCAAAATTGCTCTGTAGTAAAGCTTTAGGTCTGGCATGGTGATTCCGCCAGAAGTTCTTTTATCCTTGAGAAGACTTTTTGCTATCCTAGGTTTTTTGTTATTCCAGACAAATTTGCAAATTGCTCCTTCCAATTCGTTGAAGAATTGAGTTGGAATTTTGATGGGGATTGCATTGAATCTGTAGATTGCTTTTGGCAAGATAGCCATTTTTACAATGTTGATCCTGCCAATCCATGAGCATGGGAGATCTTTCCATCTTCTGAGATCTTCCTTAATTTCTTTCTTCAGAGATTTGAAGTTTTTATCATACAGATCTTTCACTTCCTTAGTTAGAGTCACGCCAAGATATTTTATATTATTTGTGACTATTGAGAAGGGTGTTGTTTCCCTAATTTCTTTCTCAGCCTGTTTATTCTTTGTATAGAGAAAGGCCATTGACTTGTTTGAGTTTATTTTATATCCAGCTACTTCACCGAAGCTGTTTATCAGGTTTAGGAGTTCTCTGGTAGAATTTTTAGGGTCACTTATATATACTATCATATCATCTGCAAAAAGTGATATTTTGACTTCCTCTTTTCCAATTTGTATCCCCTTGATCTCCTTTTGTTGTCGAATTTCTCTGGCTAATACTTCAAGTACTATGTTGAAAAGGTAGGGAGAAAGTAGGCAGCCTTGTCTAGTCCCTGATTTTAGTGGGATTGCTTCCAGGTCTCTCCATTTACTTTGATGTTGGCTACTGGTTTGCTGTAGATTGCTTTTATCATGTTTAGGTATGGGCCTTGAATTCCTGATCTTTCCAAAACTTTTATCATGAATGGGTGTTGGATCTTGTCAAATGCTTTTTCTGCATCTAACGAGATGATCATGTGGTTTTTGTCTTTGAGTTTGTTTATATAATGGATTACATTGCTGGATTTTCGTATATTAAACCATCCCTGCATCCCTGGAATAAAACCTACTTGGTCAGGATGGATGATTGCTTTAATGTGTTCTTGGATTCGGTTAGCGAGAATTTTATTGAGGATTTTTGCATCGATATTCATAAGAGAAATTGGTCTGAAGTTCTCTATCTTTGTTGGATCTTTCTGTGGTTTAGGTATCAGAGTAATAGTGGCTTCATAAAATGAGTTGGGTAGAGTACCTTCTACTTCTATTTTGTGAAATAGTTTGTGCAGAATTGGAATTAGATCTTCTTTGAAGGTCTGATAGAACTCTGCACTAAACCCATCTGGTCCTGGGCTTTTTTTGGTTGGGAGACTATTAATAACTGCTTCTATTTCTTTAGGTGATATGGGACTGTTTAGATGGTCAACTTGATCCTGATTCAACTTTGGTACCTGGTATCTGTCCAGAAATTTGTCCATTTCGTCCAGGTTTTCCAGTTTTGTTGAGTATATCCTTTTGTAGAAGGATCTGATGGTGTTTTGGATTTCTTCAGGATCTGTTGTTATGTCTCCCTTTTCATTTCTGATTTTGTTAATTAGGATTTTGTCCCTGTGCCCTTTAGTGAGTCTAGCTAAGGGTTTATCTATCTTGTTGATTTTCTCAAAGAACCAACTCCTCGTTTGATTAATTCTTTGAATAGTTCTTCTTGTTTCCACTTGGTTGATTTCACCCCTGAGTTTGATTATTTCCTGCCGTCTACTCCTCTTGGGTGAATTTGCTTCCTTTTTTTCTAGGGCTTTTAGATGTGTTGTCAAGCTGCTAGTATGTGCTGTCTCCCGTTTCTTCTTGGAGGCACTCAGAGCTATGAGTTTCTCTCTTAGAAATGCTTTCATTGTGTCCCATAGGTTTGGGTACGTTGTGGCTTCATTTTCATTAAACTCTAAAAAGTCTTTAATTTCTTTCTTTATTCCTTCCTTGACCAAGATATCATTGAGAAGAGTGTTATTCAGTTTCCACGTGAATGTTGGCTTTCCATTATTTATGTTGTTATTGAAGATCAGTCTTAGGCCATGGTGGTCTGATAGGATACATGGGACAATTTCAATATTTTTGTATCTATTGAGGCCTGTTTTGTGTCCAATTATATGGTCAATTTTGGAGAAGGTCCCGTGAGGTGCTGAGAAGAAGGTATATCCTTTTGTTTTAGGATAAAATGTTCTGTAGATATCTGTCAGGTCCATTTGTTCCATAACTTCTGTTAGTTTCACTGTGTCCCTGTTTAGTTTCTGTTTCCACGATCTGTCCTTTGAAGAAAGTGGTGTGTTGAAGTCTCCCACTATTATTGTGTGAGGTGCAATGTATGCTTTGAGCTTTACTAAAGTGTCTCTAATGAATGTGGCTGCCCTTGCATTTGGTGCGTAGATATTCAGAATTGAGAGTTCCTCTTGGAGGATTTTACCTTTGATGAGTATGAAGTGCCCCTCCTTGTCTTTTTTGATAACTTTGGGTTGGAATTCGATTTTATCCGATATTAAAATGGCTACTCCAGCTTGTTTCTTCAGTCCATTTGCTTGGAAAATTGTTTTCCAGCCTTTCACTCTGAGGTAGTGTCTGTCTTTTTCCCTGAGATGGGTTTCCTGTAAGCAGCAGAATGTTGGGTCCTGTTTGTGTAGCCAGTCTGTTAGTCTATGTCTTTTTATTGGGGAATTGAGTCCATTGATATTAAGAGATATTAAGGAAAAGTAATTGTTGCTCCCTTTTATTTTTGTTGTTAGAGTTGGCATTCTGTTCTTGTGGCTGTCTTCTTTTTGGTTTGTTGAATGATTACTTTCTTAGTTGTTCTAGGGCGTGATTTCCGTCCTTGTATTGCTTCTTTTCTGTTATTATCCTTTGAAGGGCTGGATTCGTGGAAAGATATTGTGTGAATTTGGTTTTGTCATGGAATACTTTGGTTTCTCCATCTATGGTAATTGAGAGTTTGGCCGGGTATAGTAGCCTGGGCTGGCATTTGTGTTCTCTTAGTGTCTGTATAACATCTGTCCAGGCTCTTCTGGCTTTCATAGTCTCTGGTGAAAAGTCTGGTGTAATTCTGATAGGCCTTCCTTTATATGTTACTTGACCTTTCTCCCTTACTGCTTTTAATATTCTATCTTTATTTAGTGCATTTGTTGTTCTGATTATTATGTGTCGGGAGGAATTTCTTTTCTGGTCCAGTCTATTTGGATTTCTGTAGGCTTCTTGTATGATCATGGGCATCTCTTTTTTTATGTTTGGGAAGTTTTCTTCTATTATTTTGTTGAAGATATTAGCTGGCCCTTTAAGTTGAAAATCTTCATTCTCATCAATTCCTATTATCCGTAGGTTTGGTCTTCTCATTGTGTCCTGGATTACCTGGATGTTTTGAGTTAGGATCCTTTTGCATTTTGTATTTTCTTTGACTGTTGTGTCGATGTTCTCTATGGAATCTTCTGCACCTGAGATTCTCTCTTCCATTTCTTGTATTCTGTTGCTGATGCTCGCATCTATGGTTCCAGATCTCTTTCCTAGGGTTTCTATCTCCAGCGTTGCCTCGCTTTGGGTTTTCTTTATTCTGTCTACTTCCCCTTTTAGTTCTAGTATGGTTTTGTTCATTTCCATCACCTGTTTGGATGTGTTTTCCTGTTTTTCTTTAATGATTTCTACCTGTTTGGCTGTGTTTTTCTGCTTTTCTTTAAGGGCCTGTAACTCTTTAGCAGTGCTCTCCTGTAATTCTTTAAGTGACTTATGAAAGTCCTTCTTGATGTCCTCTATCATCATCATGAGAAATGTTTTTAAATCTGGGTCTAGATTTTCGGTTGTGTTGGGGTGCCCAGGACTAGGTGGGGTGGGAGTACTGCGTTCTGATGATGGTGATTGGTCTTGATTTCTGTTAGTAGGATTCTTACGTTTGCCTTTCGCCATCTGGTAATCTCTGAAGCTAGCTGTTTTAGTTGTCACTGTTAAGAGCTTGTTCTTCAGGTGACTCTGTTAGCCTCTATGAGCAGACCTGGAGGGTAGCACTCTCCTTAGTTTCAGTGGGCAGAGTATTCTCTGCAGACAAGCTCTCTTCTTGCAAGGCAGGTACCCAGATATCTGGTGTTCGAACCAGACTCCTGGCAGAAGTTGTGTTCCACTCACTAGAGGTCTTAGGATCACGTGTGGAATCCTGTGTGGGCCCTTGCGGGTGTCAGGCGACTCAGCTGGCAAGGTAGCCCGGGGCTCGAGTGGAGCGGAAGGGGTTTGTGCCCCAGATCAAGCCCGGGTAGCCTGCTTCCCTATGTACCGCAGTCTCAAGTTCCCCCCGATTGGATTGGGGCAGGCGCTGTGTTCCACTCACCAGAGGTCTTAGGGTCCCGTGGGGAGTCCCGTGTGGGCCCTTGCGGGTGTTGGGCAAGACTCTGCTGGCAAGGTAGCCGGGGCTCGAGTCTTGAGTCGAGCGGAATGGACTTGTGCCCCAGATCAGGCCCGGGTAGCCTGCTTCCTTATGTACCGCAGTCTCAAGTTCCGCGCGATTGGATTGGGGCAGGTGCTGTGTTCCACTCACCAGAGGTCTTAGGATCCCGTGGGGAGTCCCGTGTGGGCCCTTGCGGGTGTTGGGCAAGACTCTGCTGGCAAGGAAGCTCGGGGCTCAAGTCGAGCGGAAGGGACTTGTGCCCCAGATCAGGCCCGGGTAACCTGCTTCCCTATGTACTGCAGTCTCAAGTTCCGCGAGATTGGATTGGGGCAGGTGCTGTGTTCCACTCACCAGAGGTCTTAGGATCCCGTGGGGAGTCCCGTGTGGGCCCTTGCGGGTGTTGGGCAAGACTCTGCTGGCAAGGTAGCCCGGGGCTCGAGTCTCGAGTCGAGCGGAAGGGCAGGAATAGAGCTCTTATAGGACTAATTGGTCATAACAACAAGGAAGCAGGAATGGCTGATTTGTTATAATACACCACCAAATTATCATGTGGGCAGGAAGTCAGAGCAGGATATATGTGTACTGAGTTATTCAGCTTTTCAGAGGGCTCTGTACAAGGTCACTCTTCAGACAAGGCCAGCTAATTGTGTTCAGAGAAACTCTTTAGAAAAACACGCTCTCCAGAGGGAGTTAGGGCAGGGAAGTCTGCTAAAAAAATGGAGTCTCCCATTTTTCACATAGCTAAAAAAGCCATTCAATCATGGGGATTACTACCGTAATAGAGAAGTTCCTCCAAAAAGAGGAATAGATCAGACCACATGAAGATTCTATAACTGTCAAAGTGCTAAGAAAACTGGCCAAGCATGGTGAGGACTACAACCTAGGTAGATGGTAAAGGAATGTCCAGCAGTGTACATTCAGTGCTCTGAGGATATTAATAAGAAAGGTCCTCAGTTTTATATCTAACAACGACCAACAAATATATAGAGTTTTTTCAGTGGCCAGTGGGACCCTAGGCCATCAAGAGTAGATTGTGATGGAGACATGCTTATAGGAAAGATGGAGGAGTGTGGTTCTACTTGCTACTGATGGGATCTGAGCTTCTACATGGGGTTGTAAGCATATGCACTGAAATAACCTAGGAAACTCTGATTATTTCTTTATACCCATCTCTCATGTCTACTCTAGCATTCTATGCCACACTCCCAGAAATATAGAGGTCTTCACTTATTTAAAGGTTAGTTCAGGCAGTGGAGGAGTTATTGAAGAATATGTGAGTCTTAAGAGGTCTCATTTATTGCTCTGAGGTATATTTTTAGAGACTGACAAAATTTGTTAGGTACCTTGCTGGCTGGCCTGGGTGACACCATACATAGATACCTACTAAGTTCTTTAATTGACTGCAAGAATGTATGTAGGTGCTTTTTCGGGTCATTGAAGTGACCAACATTTCTTCTGTCTCTTACTTTCTTTACTACCTTTGATTTTCTTATCTTATTAGTGGCTTGGGAGAAAAAATTGCCTAAATAATACAGTATTGATGCTTATGTATTATATACCTATATCCAAACATATTAAAATTTTATGGGAAGTGCTGTTTGCTGAACACAGATGGATCATAACTGAAATGCACATGGAAATCCTACTACATAGGATATTGGGACAATTTTCATCCGTCTCTGCAGCTTGATTCATAATGTGTGAAATGACAATAGTGACAAGTTGGTGGAGTTGAAGTTTACTAGGAGAAAACACATAAAACATCAGGACATATTTATTAAAAATGCAAACAAAGTAAGGTTGGAGATATTCTTACCCCAAGCATATACATTTAAAATATTTCACTCATCACTTTATATTGCAGTACAAGTCTGTCTAATATATAAAAAATGATGATGAATTGTGCAGCTGAGCACTCCTAAAAACAGTCATTGCCAAATTTGAGCACTGTACTGTGACTGACACTTGGCAGTAACACTCAGGAGGCACTATGAAATGTAGACAGAGAAATAATGCTGTATCTTCTGTCACTTTGGTATATGTTACTCCTGAATTGATCTTCACTAGTTATGTCACAGCAATGCATGAAGAAGCAGTTTTCATGTCACAGATAAATATTAAATGTACATTTAATTTTCCACAGTGAACAAGGTTGTGGAGACAAACAGGCCCATCATGATAGAATGCTTTTGAAGGTAGGTTAAATAAAAGCTGATCATCATAGTGACTGACAAGGCCCTAAAAACTTTGCCTTGATGTGATCCTAGTGACCTTTTCTTTCTGGCTTGCTTTAGTAGGGTTCTCTGGGATCTTCCTATGTGATAGTTAATTTAAACTCACAACTTGCCATAATGTAGAATAACCTAAGAAAGTTGATATAAGGAACAAATGTCTAAAATAGATGGTGTTTGGGGCATGTCTTGAGAGCTGAAGTAATGGAAGTAGGAAGAGCCATCCTGAACATGAGCAGCACTGTTTCATGAGTTGGTCCCTGGACTGAAACAAAAAAAGAAAGTTCAGAGTGAGCTTAGTTAATTGTTCTCTTCTCTTGACTACACAGTGCCTCAAGTTCCTTCCATTTGACTTCCCTGAAGTGATGAACTGTAACCTGGAATTGGGAACCAAACAAATTATTTATCTCTTTAGTTGATTTTTATTATAGTATTTCATCCTAACACCAGGAAATGAAACCGTGAAATCCTCTTTCATTTGTTCCTCAGCCCTACATGCTTCTTTCTGGATTTATTGTTAAATGTTCTATTTAGATCTACATTGCCAAGACTTCTTAGGCTATAAAACAGGGAGAATTCTCTGAAAATAGTATAGACTTTAAATTGGTATCTGTCTAACTTGAGAAGACTGAGAGCTGTTCAATTTCTATCAAAGAGGACTCCTTAAGGCTGAGAGCTGTCAGTCAATAATGTGCTGGTTAATAATGCAAAAGAACCTGACTTTGGATTTCTCTCAATCCTGTAAAAAGTTGCCCATGATTGCATGTACTTGCATGCAAGAGATGGATATCTTGCAGTATTGTTATTTGATGTTTTCATCTCCCCTAGAATAGAGCTTGGCATGCAGCAAGCCCTCAACAAATTTCAATAAATGAGAATTCACTGCACTTGAGAAAAGTGACAGATCCCAATCTAGTGGCTCTAGTTTTCCATTACACTATGAGAAATGCATTTTTAGCATAAGTCAGCTACCCTCAACCTCAGTGGTAATGTGGCAATTTTGGTTTATCCTAGCTGAATAGAAATCAATCAAATACTTTTTTGAAGTTGCTTCTCAGTGTCTTTGGATGTGGCTCAGTTGTTTGTGCCTGCCTGACTTGCCCAGGGCCTGCACAGTGGACAGCAACACCACATAAACTGTTTATGGTAGCACAAACTTTGATTCTGGAATTTTCGGGGTAGAAGAAGGAGGATCCGTAGTTCAAGGCTAACCTGTAGTACTTAAGACCTATTCCTAAAAAGTGAACAAAGAAAAGGTTAATCTTCAAAATTCTGGCTAGCTAGAAGCTTGAAAACTACCTGGGTTCCAAGAAAAAAAATTACTTCCTTCTGTCTTTAACACTCTCTGAAAAGTGTTATTAGAAGCAATGCTCTATCCATGTAGTCAGAATACCTACTGAGCTAAGGATTGTGAAGTAGAAAAAGCTTTTCTGATTGGAAGTCATTTCTGGTGTTCCTGGGTTGTTAGGCAGTTATTGTCTCTATGTTTTTCTCTATCCTGAACGACTGAATATAGAGCATTTTGATGCATTGTGCCAGCCTTCTTATCACTGGAACAACTCATGAAAGGTCCACAGCAGGTTTCACTATAGGGAGTGTTGGAGATAGCCTGGAATCATATTTTACCATTCTGGGCCTGTAGGAATTAATGAACTATAAACTTGAAACTATTTTGTTTCAAGACTAGTTATCTAAAGAGATTAAATTTAGATGTGATTGACCATGAAAGACAAGAAAAAAGCCACAGCAGAAAACAGTAAGATTCATCTTTTATCTTAGAGTGTACTGCTTGTTAGTTTACACTGTTTTAGTATTAAACAGCTGTTAATATTAATCACTGTTGTCTTTTCCTTCTTAGAAAAGTCTAAATTTCTCAATTCAAACTAGACGTCTATATTTGCTTCACAGTGGAAAATTTCTGGAAGAAGGAAAATAGGTTGTTACAACTTACAAAAGAGAGTCGCAGGTTTGTAGGAAAGTGGATGAAGAGAAAATGCTCTCAGATGGGGCCTTGAGAAGATCAGTCAGTCCTTCAGGTCCAAAAATTAGCTCCTGTAAAAGGGAGAAGGTCCCTGGACAGAGATGTAGGGTTTCTGCAAAGACCATGCTTTTCATTTTTCCAAAATATCAGAGTATACATAACACCATGGCCATTGGGAACCAGAGTGGTACTTTAAGGAATTGGGGAGAGATTCTGAAGTAAATGGCTAGAGTTCTTTGAGCTGCCAAGGATAGAATTAAAAGCAGGAAGCTAAATAGTGTAGTGAGCACAGGAAGGGAGTGATGGGAAAGGATTAGAAGAGGAATCTTCTGTCATTTGTGTTTTTTGGGTCAGAACTCGAGACCTGGTATCCCTAGTAAATTAGGCACACTCACCCACCCACCGTTA
Source organism: Mus musculus (assembly GCF_000001635.26). Lineage (NCBI taxonomy): Eukaryota > Metazoa > Chordata > Mammalia > Rodentia > Muridae > Mus > Mus musculus. Next base: position 114,139,047 of record NC_000067.6, read on the forward strand.
ATAAGCACTATAATAGTGAACAAAAGATAAAAGAGGCTTATTATGTGTCCACACTGTGTCCACAGTTGATCAAAGAGTTCCTTGTGTCCAACATTGCCTCTTATTTAGAGTCTGCTGCAAGACTATTTTAAAAGTGGTAAATACAGATATGACCCTTTTTTGACTGTTCATGGAGCCTCAAGATTTTCTTTCTCTAAGCATGGGATTTTTCTAGAGCAATTCCAGTTTCTCAGGGTCCACTGTAACTGTATGACAGCCAAAGAAAGGGATATAAATGTCCCTTTAGAATATTGGATTCCTAACAGGACATTTAGACTTGAATATGAGTCTGCTAAGTGTGTTTCATATAGCAGCAGGAGAGAAGGGCCTGGGGACCACAGGAGCAAGATGAATGTGAAAGAAGCCAATTGACAGATAAAGACTACAAGCTTTTTCTCCACCTGTGCTTGATGTAATGAATATTACATGTGACCAAAACCTGCTTTACAATAGGTGCAGAGAAGGGGGGTGCTATGCAGATATCCAGTAAGGGCCATTAGGTTAGTGACTCCATGTTTCATGGGCTTTTCCCCAGCTTGTTAGTTTACTCTTATTCTTAGGACTGTTTTCCCTCTCTCTATACATTGTCTATTTCTATGTCTAGCCATATGTACCATGTCTAAAGCTTGACCATAGATCAGCAGTGAACCAGCTCTATGCTTGTAACAATCTCAATTGTAGAATCACCACCATATCTTTCTTTGCCCTCAATGCATTAATATTAGTGCTGGTGGTAGACCTAGAAAACGGGATCAAGAAATTTTAGACGGGAGAAATCTCCACAGTGAGTAAGAACAAACAGCCTTCTTTCAGGTCTCACGTGTGTCCCTGGTTCCTGACTATACTTAGCTGGAATGTAAAGTTGAATCCTGTAGGATTTTTACAAAAGAAGGCTATGTATCACTGTGGCCAGAAATGCTAGTAATCACTGTACAATCCTGTAGATGATAGCTTGCATTCAGCAGTCCCTTGGGACTCTATAGATGTAGTAATTTACCCTCCTGAATTTTTTTTAATATCGATGAGTCTAGGGATAGCTTTCTTTCTCACATCATTTCTTTCCATCTTTTAGAACATTTTTCTAGGTAGCAAAAGAAAGACAGGTTAGCTTCCCTTAAATGGGATTTTAATAATTCAAAGCAGAATCAATAGACCTCCTACTTTCAAAGTATAGAGAATTTGATACTCACCCCTGTATAGTGAAGTGAACACATCTTCCCCTCTCACCCTTTCCTGATGAAGAGCTACACTGTGAGATGGAACCCCAACAAGCTATTCAGGTAAAACTGTCCTCCTCCCCTCCCCCTCCCACTCCTCCCCCTCCTCCTACTTCTCTTCTTCCTCCTCCTTCTCCTCCCTTTTTGGAGCAGAGCACCAAACCCAGTGCCTTGTTCTTGCTTGGAAACCACTACACCTCCTTAGCACTAATCTCCAAAAACCCACCTTCTTCATCTTACCAAAGCTCTATTTCCCTAATCCTTAAAATATGTGTATATATATATATATATCCTCATATACATACATATATATGTATATATCCTCATATATATATATATATATATATATATATATATATATATATATATATCCTCATAGGCACACTGAGATGTCAGAAATGTTGAGCAGGTACATAGTGAAATCAGAAATTGAATCCAGCTGTTATAAGTTATTAAACTTTGGATTAAACAGGGATATTGATGTGGACTGTCCTTCAAGTACACTTTATATTAGAAGAGTATTGATACCTTAGAGATACAGAGTCCTGGTGCAGGAGTTTTGAAGAGTGTTGTTCAGGCTCACATGATAAAGGTGCCATTCTCTCTTACTAGTTTCAGAGGAAGAAAAGAATGTCCAGGCCAGATATTGGATGAGAAACCCATGTAATGTATTTGCTAGCATTTCCTGGGATGTTCAGAACTTCCTGACACCTTCTTGACTCCGATCTCAGATTCCAGCAAAGCATATAGCAATGATGTTTTCAAGTGAAAGAAGCTTTTATTTCTCATTAGCACTGAGTTGTAACAGAGTTATAAATGTGAGTGTTACAACTGTTCTCCACATTATAGCACTTATTTGTGCTTTGATTTAGGAGATGGTTGGGTGTAGGGTTACTGTACCATTAGACTGTCATGTACTATTGGAACTCAGGGAATCTGACTCTGAGAGTGGGGTTTGCCCTTCTCTGGTACACTGATAAAGATTGTACAAGGCTCTGTGTAGTTTCCAGCATAGAGTTATGCAGTCTATTCTGGTTCCAGTGGAGCTTATGCTGGATAGAATGCTTGCAGCTCAGCAATTGTGGTGTGTGATGGAGTTTTTCTTTCTCCACCCTTCTCACTATACAGCACTGGCTTTATTCTTTCTTTATAACTGTGTATTTAGTCAATCGCCTCTGCTTCATTCCTGATTGTTCTTCAATGTTTCCTTCAGTAGCAGCTGCTGGGAATTTAAGATGCTATAATAATGAACCATATCCTCAAGGGATAATGTTTCTAGTGGCTCTATTTTAAAGCTCTGTCTACGAAGCCAGAAAGATCACTGAGAGCCAGATCTAACTTGAGATTAAAAGTCCTGTCATGACAATTTTGGAAGAATCATTGAGTCCCTTCTTTCTTCCTTCCTTCCTTCCTTCCTTCCTTCCTTCCTTCCTTCCTTCCTTCCTTCCTTCCTTTCTTTCTTTCTTTCTCTCTCTCTTTCTCTCTTTCTTTTCTTCTTGCTCTTTATATGATCATGTGTATATATAAGGACTAAATGTCAATTTTAAATGTTAATTCTTAAAACTTTCAATTTTGAGGTAAGATTTCTCACTGGAACACTTTAAGCAGTCTAGGCTAGCTGGCCTATGATATCCAAGGAACCTCATGTCTCTGTCTCCCCAGGACTGAGATTAAAAAACAAGGTCACTATCCTCAGCTTTTTCATGGGGGTTCTGGGTATGATATTTGGTATAGTTTCTCACATGTTCACGACAAGAGCCTTATTAATTGCTTTAACCTACAGTTCCTGCTGCACTGCTAAATTCACGTAGAGCTCTGCAAACAATGACTTGTTGCACGTTGAGTGAGTATTCTGATAAAGGCAAAGTTTCTGCCTGGTGGTAGGTGAGTGTGTGACTTGTCTCTTTTATCTCCTTAATAGACCCCAGCAGATGGAGGTGCTTGTTTTCATGAATGGTAGTAAAGAAACGAGAGGCATATGGAACATTACTTTGGAACTCAGTTCTTCCTGAGAAAGCTGCCACAGCTATGAGTTGGTATATTGTTAAAGGAAAGATAACATATCTGGATTATTATCACCGAAGTATTGACTCTACATACATATTCCCTAAAGTGTCTCAAATAGTTTATGCTGCAATACACAAATAGAAATGGTCTTCAGGATTACAGAGTTTCCCAGTCTTATTGGTAGGATGCAGGAGAATGACCTGCAATCACAGGCATTGTTCTCATTGCTTTGCAATGAAGAGTCATTGTAAATGGTGCTATGCCGTTGGGCCATTTTTGAGCTAGTATAAAAATATATCTGTAATCTTCCTGTACCCCATGATACCCTTCATAAACCCTGGTTTTATAGCAAGAAGTACAAACAGGAAAATTTTTTTTAAATAAAAGTGTCTCCGGATTTTGCTTCATGGATTATAGTGTGTTACAGGATGTGAAAAAAAAAATGTGCTTGTAACCTCTTGTCACCTTCATTATGTTAAAAATGTATGTTGGATAAAGCCTAGGATATGAACCACCAATCGGGTCAGTTTTAGAAACCACCATGTAGTGTCTTACAGCCACAATAAGCACATAAATATAAGATTAAAATTTGTACTCATGACCAGTTTGCTACAGTGGTCACATATCACAAAAACTGTTTATTTGGCTCCAACTCTAGAAAAATATAGTAAAATAAAATAAAATAAAATAAAAGAGTATGCTTTGGGGTAAGTTGTTTGTAATAAAGCCAGTGACATCAGAAAAGAAGGGGGGTGGGAAGGAAAAAGCAAACGTGCTGAAAGTAAGATCCCAAATCACTTGCTGGATATTTTGTGGGATTCTCTTGTATGGACAGAAAGTAGGACTTTCTGAAATCTGTGACACAGATAACCTTTACTTTTAACTTTTGTTCATGAAAATCATGAATATTAAAAGTTCATATTGACTTTGTAAAGATGAAATAAAAGAATATACATCTTTATCCAGGTAACTTTCATAAACAGACTGTGCAGAATATAGCCTTTGGTGGATGTCATATGTAGTTGATATGAGAAGTAAAAACTGAACATTTTGATATTTTAACAGTTTTAGATTTTTAGAAATTCTCTAAATTAAGAAAGGCAGGAAGAAATCATACTTGTAAAAGATTTTAGACAAAAGTATATCTGGTGAACACTGACATTGTATGTATCTTAGGGAGGGAGACTGCTTCAAGCAAAGATCAGGCATGTCATGACAAGTTGGTGCTCAGTATGTAGAGATGGAACATGATTGATCTGCCCCAAATGCTGATGAGTAGAAAAGTCCTGGGAAGAAAACAATTTGCATAGATGATGACCATTAGCTCTTTCTTCATTTTTATTTATTTAATTAAAATTTATTATTTTTAATAGATTAAGAATAATTATACCATTTCTCCTTTTTCCTTTTCTCCAACTTCTCCCAAGTCTGTTTCCTGTAGTTCCTCCCATGCTCTGCCTCACTCACTCTAAAATTGATGCCTTCTTTTTCTTTCTTTATTATTGCTACATACAAACACACACACATACACACACACACACACACACACACACAAATCAGTAAGTATACAAACATGCTGTTGAGTCCTTTTTGTTGTGTGTACATGGTTCCAGAGTTAACATCTTTCTATCAGAAAATCAATTAGGTTTCATATTGGGGAAAGATACATTCTCTTTCATCAGTTATTATGTGCCTGTAGGTCTGTATGTTTGCTTATTTGGTTTTTGTTCTGCTTTTGCTTTATTTTGTTGCTCTATTGGTGGGACCTCATAAGATTCCCATCTTCCTCATTAGTCTGTCTCTTGGTATTGCTATTGTGTAGGTCTTATTTAGGCAACCATACTGTTGTAGTAACATGGGTATAATTCCCCTGTTATTTGTAGGAGACATAATCTCTCAAGATACTTGCTGATCCTATGACTGAAACAGTCTTTCTAGCCCCTCTTTCCTGTGTTTTGTTTTGTTTTGTTTTGTTTTGTTTTGTTTTGTTTTGTTTTGTTTTGTTTTGTTTTGTTTTTCTGATACAGGGTTTCTCTGTGCAGTCCTGGCTGTCCTGGAACTCACTCTGTAGACCAGGCTGGCCTGGAACTCAGAAATCTGCCTGCCTCTGCCTCCCAAGTACTGGGATTAAAGGTGTTCGCCACCATGGCCTGCTAGCCCCTCTTTCAAGATAGTCCTTGAATCTCAGGTTCAGGAATTATAGATTTATTTGTTTTGGATTGTGCATGCCTCAATCTACTGATTTGTGTATTGGGACAAGTTGTTTTCTGGAGTGGTCTTCAAATTGTGAAGAGGGGTGTTTCTCTGATGTGGAATGAAAGCTATATTTATGATTCTAAGGATAAGTTTTAGAATGCAGTTAGAAATGATGCTGGTCTAGTAAAATAGTGATAGCAGGTTCTCCTCTAAATCTTTGATATTACTAGACCTGGTTATTTGTTCAGATTTTTAGCACCACATTATGACTTTTCCTCCTGCTGAGCAGGTCTTAAGTCCAATTATACAGCCATTAGCTTCCATCAAGTTCTGAGTGCCACTATTGCACCCTCAGGAATATCATGCCATGCTAGTCATTACTGTGGTTCATTTGCATCGTACTTGGTTATAATTATTGTTTGCTTTGCTCCGTTGTCAGTACCTTATGGTCTCATGAGAACTAGAATACAGAAGGAACTTTTCATGTTAGATGCAGCTCAAATATTCAGAATCTCTCCAAAGACTGTAGTGATTTCTTCAACAAGGACATTCCTTCAACCTCTAAGAGGCAGAAGGGGAACAATAGCTTATGCAGTTTTGGGAATAACTAAGAGAACCCTGACAAAAAACTTTACTGTTTATCATTCCTGATCCTTGTGCTTTGATTGCATAGTCTATGGGAACTTTGTCAATATCAGAACATGTGGCATAACTTCATTAACGCTGTCTAAATATGCATATATGTACACATATATCTATTATCTATTTTATAAATAGAACATAATATGGTTACTTGAGGTTTTATCAAAAGTCCTTAGTGTCTCTCCTTCTTCAATCTCTTTCTGTACTGACCTTTCTCAATCTTCCCCAAAATAATTTCACCTCTTCATTTCCCCTACCCTCCTCTTATTAATTTCCAGGAAACAATGAAGAAGTAATTACTTTAAAGGGCATTTGAACTTTCTTATCTGTTCTGGTCTTCCATCACAACAGGAATTCAAACATTTTCAATCTTCTATCATTGTTTGATTTAGAACAATTTGTTTAAACTTTCTAAGCCAGTGTTCTTTCATCTACAAATAGTACTAAGCAGAGTCTCTGGCCCTGTTCTTAATAAGGCAATACTTGGGAATAATTTATTTCTGATAGTGTATTTCTCTCTATCTTCCTATCTATCTATCTATCTATCTATCTATCTATCTATCTATCTATCTATCTATCTATCTATCTATGCTCTCTTTCTGTGTACATATGCATACCTGTGTAGAGGCCAGAGATGGACATCAGGTGACCTATTCTATAATGATTCCAAGACAGGCTCTCTCACTGAGACTGGAGCTAATATTTCAGTCACCAAGTCCCAGAGAACTTTCTGTGTCTCCTCTCACTTTACCTCAATGGGGTTAAAATAGCATGTTCAAATATACTCACAACTGGTTTTTTTTTTTTTTTTTTTGGCATGGGTGTTGGGGATTTAAACTTGACTCCTTATGCTTGTACAGCAAGCACTCTATCCCACTAAAATATTTCCTTTATCTCTTTCTTTTAAATTGTTTATTTTTATTAACTCACAAAACTATTAGACTTCATTTTAAACAAAATTGCTTTTAATTATTTGTCTTTTTTCATTATTTCCATCTCCTGACTTTTGTCCCTCCTCTAGTAATCTCCTTTCTACTTTTGTTACATAGATGTTCTTTTAATTCCCTTTCTTCAAAATACTGTCTACCTCTCTTTTATCTGGTTTCATACATTATATCCACTCTTCTATCCTTTACTTACATATATACAAACATTACATGTTGGGATTTGTGCATAAGAGAAAAAAAATCCTTCCTTGTTTTCTTACACCTGAGTTATGTCATTTGACACAATTGTTTCCAGAGTCATCCTTTCTCCAGAAAATGTCATTTTTCTTTACTTTTGCCACAGAATTGTTTCTTTTTACTCTGCCTCTTGTGGTGTTTTCCGACAGAAGGATGCGTGAATGGCAAGCAGCATTGTTAGCTTTTGGTAGCTGCTTCTGGATGAATTTAGATTCTGGAGCAATCATAGCTGAGTAAAGATGACCTTGAAACTTGGCAAAAATGAAAGTTTGAGAGTGATCTGGAAAAGAAGCGTCTCTATTTCTGCCCCCTCTCTTTTGAACTCTTGATTGCATCAATTCATATGTGTTAATATACATATTTATTTTAAAAGGACAGTCTCATTAAATATATTTGCTGATAGTTTTATTCCTTCTGTGACAATGATCTTCCCTGCAGCTCCTGATTGAATCAAACTTGCTGCAACCCATCCTAAGGAATTTAAATAATATGTATATTTGAAGTCTGGCTTTCCATTAAAAAAAAAGGCTTACATTGAAAATATACCTCATGTCTTACAGCCAAAATAAATGTTCTGGAATTACAAATGCTTTCATCTTGGAATTACATGTGCTGCTTCCTGGGAACAAATGTCAGTCATAAAAAATAGATGGGGCTGCTTTATTAGTGATTTTCTTTGTTGTAGCAAAACTATTTGTCAGGTGAATTTAATAAGATGAGCATGCACATCTTGATTCATACAAGAAGAACAGAAAGACTTTACCGAGATTGGACTACTGTTTTGTGTGTGAGAAAAATACAGGAATTCCATGCAGTCAGTATTTATATATATATGTAGATACACACACACACACACACACACACACACACGTGTGTATGTGTGTGTGTCACTCTGAAAAGTGAACATGCAACATGCACACATGTGTGCATATATGTGCATTTGTGCAAAGCAATGTTCACTGTCAGGTAACAATCTTCTGTCACTCTCCACTTTGAAGATTTGAGATAGTATCTTTGGATATATTTCACTAGATTGACTGGCTAGAGAGGTCTGGAGATTGTATACTCTGTACCTCCTGAGCTGGGAATTCAGGTGGGGGATCACCCTCATAGAAGTATGGAGTAGGGAATGGGATAGGGGGTTTTCCTAGGGGAAACCAGAAAAGGGGATAACATTTGAAATATAAATAAAGAATATAGCAAATTTTTTAAAAAAGGAAAAAAAACATGAAGAGAAAAGAAAAGAAAAGAAAAGGAAAGAAAAGAAAAAAGAAAGGAAAAGAAAATGTCTCCATGATATTTTCTGTAGGCAAGTCTGTAAAGGGATTTTCTTGAGTAACCAATGACATTGGAAGGCCCAAAACACTGGAGACAGTGACACCCCTGGGAATGCATTACAGGATTCTATAAGAAAACAGACTGAGCAAATTATGAGGAGTAAACCAGTAAGCAGCATTTCTCCATGGCTTCTGCTTTAGTTCCTGCTTCCAGATTCCTGCCTTGAGTTCATAGTCTACCTTCCCTCCATGATGGACTACAAACTGTGAGGTAAAATAAACTCTATTTTTCTCCATTTTGATTTTGGTCATGACACTTTATCACAGTATTATGGAAAAAATAATAAGGCCAATTAACAATTGAGCAAATGTCCTACAGACATTTAAACAAACCAATCCTGCTGGGAACTGGCTCCAGCTGAGAACAGGCCTTGGAAAGAATGGTTTCAAGAGCATCCAGGGAAGAATCAGACACATGGCACTGTCCAGTTTCATTTTAGAGAAGGGACAGAGAGGAAGCATATCTCGGTATGGCTTGACTTACTAGTCTGGCATTCTGTGTCTCTCAGCGGATTTATTTATGCATGAAATCACTTCCTTAGAAATTTTATTCATTGGTTACACAGTGATTCAAAATACATTTACTTCTAAAGTCCCCCTTGATTACTTAAGAATATTGAAGGAGAAACAACTCAAGAAAATAGCAATTTTATGAGAACTAAAAGTTTAATATTATTCTAAAATCAAATTTGTTTTAACTCAGTATCTTCTTTATTAAGACTGGTATCACAAAAATTATGATTACAGAAATGTTGGACAGGATGACTGTATTTGAATTTGATTCTGTTTCAGTTACAATAAATAGATCAAAAGTTATTTCCTACTATCTGTTAGATCAAACATAGCTTTCTACAAAATTTCAATATATCTGACACTTATGTAATGCTCCCTTTCCTTCCACTATATATTATTTTTTAATTTTTCACATAAAACCATGATCTTTTTCCTTTGATTCTTAAAATAATTTACAGTACATACCCTTGCTTAAGCAAAGATGGTCTCTTTTTCTGTTTGATTGGTTTGTTTTTTGTTTTAATCTCTATAACATCAGAAAAGTTCTTTTCTGATAATTCAGTTCAGGAAGGCAGAGAGTCATTGAAACAAAATGTTCTCCTCTGTGTCTCTGTGATGGACCCTTGTTTCAATATGATTCCTAATTTTACTACAAGTCTGTAAAGAATAGAAAAATAACAGGATTCTTTCAACTGCTTACTTTTGCCTTCAGGTAGGTGCCAAGGCTTGTCATTAACTATGTGATAAAAATCTCTTCTATTCATACTAGTTTAATATACATGAAGCCAAACATAGAAACTTGGTGATTTAATTAAAGTTTTCAGCTTCTAGAATTTCCCTAAGATTTTCTTCATTAACATTTTTTTCCCAAATCCTCTGACTCACGTAGATAAATAATTAAATAAATAAAGCTCATTAATGATCTAAATGTTTATTTAAGTAAAGTTCTTAAGAAATATTGATTTTCTGCATAACTGTTTTCTCTGTACAACTTTGATTCATTTCATTCTTTCTTGAACCAAATTTTTGTTATCCGAGCTCCAGTTTTCAGAGAGTCAGGGCTTTAACAGTGAAAAAATAAAAGTATAAAAGGAAAGGGTATATGCCAAATTTCCACCAAAAGTACTGAAGGGTCAGGATAGGCAGCACTGGAACTTTGTCAACCAGCAACTTCAGGATACTTGGCACTGCCACAATCTGATAAAGACAGTTTTTCAAAGAGGTTCTCTATTTCCAAGTATGTCAAGGTTACAATCAAGGTTTTCCTTGGCTGGTGCTCTGTAGTGCCTCAAGCCACAATGCCTTTTTAATTTTAATTTATTTGTTTGTTTTCTGTGTGTTAATGTTTCTGTGTGTGTCCATGTTTGTGTTTATGTGTGTGGGGGGGACATGATAGTGAACTGCCTCAATATTTTTCTCAGGCACTGTTCTAGCATTAGAGAGAGGGCCTCTCACTATTCTGTAACTCACTAAATGTTTTAAATGGACTCCAAGCTCCACGTCAGATATTACAAGTGTGTGTCTTAATGTTCAGGAGTTTGATATATATATATATATATGCCACCTCCCTGCATCAAACATCCCTTTCTTTTATGACATGCTTTTTTCTTTCTCATTTATTTTATTATTTAGTATACTAAACACTAGGTTTTGAACTGTCATCCAACCAAATAGCTGTAGTTGAATAAAATTCAATATTGACAAGAATGGAGGTTTAGAATCTAGGAAACAGAAGATCAATTTTATAGACGAGTGAATAAGAAAACTAAGGAATGGCCTTGGTTGCAGCACATCATCCAGTATGATGAGTAAAATACCTCAGTCTTCTAGGAAATCAGTGTGTGAAACTTGTCTATAAGTCTGTCTTTTGAAACAGGATAACAAAACCCACCAGAATCAACTCTACACACCCCGAAAAGTACAAATATCCATATCTGTGGCCCAGGAAGATGGGTTAGTAGATAAAAACTCTCACTGTATGAGCCCAAGAACCAGAGTTTAGATCTCTATCAACCCTGTCAAAACCTGTGTGTACATGGCTTTGCATGCCCATAATAAAGCTATGGGGAGCAATTGTAAGAAAATACCAGGAGATTATAGAGCAGACAGCTTAGACAAAGGTGAAAATTCTTCATTCAGGAAAGGGTAAAGGAAGACATGCAATATTCTCTGATCTTTGCATGAAGACATATGCATCTATAACTTCTCATTTTCACATTAATATGAACACACATACATACACACACACATACACACACATACTCACAATTACAGTTCCAAAAATTTTGGTCATGTATAAGAATTTATTCTACTTTCTACTAAGTACTCATTTATTAAAACTTATCCTACAATATTTATCCTTCAATATTTTCTCTGTCTGAATTCTCATTTAAAATGGAGTAGAAACAGTTATTTATAATGCTGGTGAAATATTGGACATTAAGGAATACCTGAATCCTGTGTATAATGTTAATCTATTTTATTTTCCTCACTAAACATCTCAAAGGAAGAAAAAAGGTCTCTCCATTGATTCTTGCCCAGTGTCTAAGACATTGTGTGCTGTTATGTGGTGATGATGCCATGAATGGTACTGTAGCTATCATCAGGCTAAATCTTAGGTAAATTAGAGGGGTTTTTCATTTTTTTTATAGATCAGCCTTTATTAACATTCCTTCAATAGTCCTTACCTAATAGACTATATTGATTTTAATAAAATGTGTATTGACTAAGGAAAAATGTCAGCTTTCTGACTTGAACACAATCTCCTACAGTCATTAAAAAACATTAGAACTTTATGAAATCAAGTCATTCTCTTTAATTATAAATAGCTTTTATATGACCTTCATTTGATTTAGGAGGGTATTCAGTAAAGATTTAGCACGGTATCACTTGAACCAGAAGTATTACTTTGAATCTTAAAATTATAACATTCCTCCATATGCTGCATATATGTGATCTTGAACCTTTTATACCAAAGCATATTCAAAATGTGTCAGTCACATTACCATAAATTTTAATTTGGGAATTAAAACACAAGTGTTTCAAGATGTTTTCTCTAATCAAAATTCTTGTGTTTATATCATACACTGAAAGCAAAATCACAAAGCTAAAGAGATTCTCTTCTGCATCCTCATCGTCTAATAGTTTTCTTTCTCCTACATTTTCTTTGTTTTCAAACTATCAAATTGTGTTTTGTGTACATGTGTGTGTGTTTGTGTGTGTGTGTTTATTTGTGTATGTGTTTATGTGCAGATGTGGGCATTTTCCATGCATATATCTGGAGGTCAGAAGATAACCTATGATTTTAGTCCTCACTTTCCATCATGTTTGAAACTCAGTCTTTTCTTTTTGGCCACTGTGTATGCCAGGCAATTTAGCCCATGAGATTTCAGCCATTCTCCTTTCTCAGCTTCCTATCTACCACAGGAGCTATGCATCTGGCTTTACATATGTTATCAGGAATTAAAACTCAGTTCTTCACACTTGTGTGTCAAGTGTTTTTCCAACTTTACTTTCTGCCCAGGCCACTCAGCTTGTATTTCAAATGAGATACTATACATAATCAAATGTTCACCCAATTTTAATGGCAGATATAGTTCATGCACACTGTTCATCCAAACATTTCTATCTTCTAATAGAAGAAAATATTTGAATCTTTAATATTCACTTTATTTCTAACAGTGGACTGCTGAATGCACTGCCAACATGCAGAGTTCACTAGAGACTAATTAAAACAACAAGCTAATGAGCTTGGGCTTTCTGCTTGTTAGCCAGCAGGACCCATTCTGCCTCGTGACACCACTGTGCTTCTGATAGCACCAAGTTTCATGCCTGAAGGATTGGCTCAAAGAGTAATTACTCTCAAAGCATATTCTAACTAATTATCTAATTCTGATGAACTATTTATATTTAATTTTGTGAATATTGCTTTTGGCAATGGATGACCTTGTGAAGCATTTCAGACAAAAAAGATGCAGGTATTAAATATCCTCCAGGTACAATTAACTTATACTCAAGTCCCATCCAATTCTTTTATTTAACATATGAGTTGAAAATTAACTTATGAAAATGATAATATGCCTAGTGAAGTCATATGTTTCAGGGCATGTGGCCACTACTAGAGGTTAAGATATCAAAATGTTATGACTATATTTAAATCCAAACTATAAAAATCTAATAATAACATTTTATACTTATGTTATTGTTGTGTGACTATTTTCCTCCAAACTGAAACACTTTCTTCTGGAGAGAAGCTCTGAACACTTTGGAATCCAACAAAGTTTAAGGTACTGGGAAGGTCAGAATGTTACCAGATGATAGGGCCCTTTCATGAAGTTTTAAAAATAGCAAACAACTACTGAGAGAGGAGACTCTTCAATGGAGATGCCCTGTCAGGAGCCATAATGGGACAAGCTAATAACTGGCAAGTGATTATTCTGAAATGGCTTGCTTCAGATTATTATATAATCTGCAATAGGTGTACCCTTATTAAGCAATGGTATAATGGTTTTATTATAGGAAAGATTCAAGCTATTAATATGCTTTTCCTGTTATTATTAAACATATATCACAATCACTAAGTAATAGCACACTCCTTTGGGGCAAATCTCTGCTGATCCACGAAGATGTACTGTCTTGTAGTGATGCTATATAGACAAATAGATGACTTAAGTTTTAATTATGATCCTATAAGAATTCCTAAAATTATATTTGTTATTATTAAGCTCTTTTACAGCAGGACTGCTATTATGTCATTTCTGACAAGTCAAAACTGCAATGAGAAGTCTGCCAGTCTCCCAAGTGTCACTAGTTAATTGCTCTTAGATGGTAAGCAGACTTTCTCCTCCTTGGAGCACATTCCAAGAGGTTGTAAAACAATTATCCAAAGGTCATAAAAATGGAGTTAATGATTTATTATAGGTGCTAGGATATAATGGATATGCATGTAAACATTCTCTGTTGTAAAGGTCTATTTCAATTTATGATTTTATTTTCTATGTGAACTTTTGATGGACTTTTTAACACATGATCACATACTCTGAAAGATGTTTACAGGCTGAGGACAGAGAAGAGTCAGAACTGAGATACTGAGGTGAGAGGAATGGAGGTGAATTGAGCTGAGAGAGGAACTGAGCTGAGGAGAAGTTTTTATACAGAACACTTTTTAGATTAGAAGGAGAATTCAGAGTGGAATAACTTAGAAGCTATAGGTAACATAAAATACTAAGAGAGGAATGTGCAGAATGCAAAAGGAAAGAGGGAAAAAAAGATGCTGCAGGGAGCAGAAGGAGTCAGCAGGCTTCTCCGTACCATGGGACAGATCAGATCCCATGGTAAGTACAAGGCAGGCCTAGTCTTATTAAAATAAACAGCTTTTTTTTCTTACAAATGTGGGTTTAATTCATTTAGCATTAAAAGGGTAAAAGCCTTTTCCTTCTCCGTGTAATAAAGATTGAAGCTCATTTTTCATCCAGAATGAGTGAATTCTTTCTGCACCAGTGCATGGTCTTTTGCTCTATATGAATATGTAAGTATGGATGCATGTCTAAGTATGTAATTGTGAGAATGTATGCATGTGTGTATGTAAGCATATAATTGGGAAAATGCATGCAAGCTGGACTCAACTGGGTTTTAATGGAAATGACTAATTGAAAATGTATAAATGAATAAATGAGCATGCATGAATCTGTTTATAAGCTCATGTGAGATTATGCAGATTCACTTATGTAAAAGTGTTACTCTCTTTTCCTGCTTCAATAGAAGCTTATTTCTCCAAACTTTCCCTGAGCTTGACAATCAACAAGCATCTGGACAATAGGAAGAAGGCTCTAGAAATTATTCCTTTACTTATTCTCCTGCTGTTTTAGGATGAGATGTTCAGTGCCAGAAACTGCAGTTTCTGGCCTCAGAGGATCACAGAAGGCAGGTCAGCTACAATAGCATAGTAACTTAGACTTAGATCAGTAAACTTTTTATTATATAGCAACCCTAAATTTCTTGTTAGACAAAGTCTTACCCTGGATCTCTTAAGACAAAGTCTTAACCTCTGTCTACACTCTTCCCTCTTCACTGCCTCAACAGGAAGTGACAAGAAAGAAGAAACCCCATGCAAGGATGGTCCCCCGCACTGTCCATAAATTGTGCAGAAATTCCAAGGAACTGGCTTTTATTAGTTGTCATGTATGCTTCCCAGAATGTTTTAGTGATGTACATTTCTGTTTCCTCAATTGTTTATGTGTGTGGAGAAGGTTCTACAGACGGCTTAGTTTTGCTGTGACACTCAAACTATATTGATAATAAATTTGGTTAGAAGAAATGAATATAATACTCTACTGTATGTACAAAAATCAATGGCTTGCACTAGTTTGATGATTATTTCATGTGCTCATTATCTTAGAAGCTTTGATCTCTTTCACTTCTGCTCATACTCTATATATTGCCTAGGAAAAAAACAAAGCAAAAATTCACAATATTATTTGGGTACATTTACTGCATATAATTTCTCAAAAAAGGGGAAAATCAAGAGGGATGATACAACTCAAGCAGACTGTATTTTTGAATGAATTATGAATAGCTAATAGTAACAACAATCTTGTTAGTCAATGGAATAGGTCAGAAATGAAGAAATAACTCAGTTTTGTTCAGCCAGCTTTTGATAAATATGCCAAGAACACATGAAGAGTTGGGTTAAACTCAAAGTAAACACTATTGTAGGAGAAATACTCTCAAGCCATGAAGATAAGTCCTTTGTAGCCATTATGTTTGAGAACCTCAATGCAGGAAGATAATACATCAACTGAAAGCTGTCACGTGATCTGAAAAAAGAAATGGAAAAAACTGCTCAGTATCATTAATCACTAGAGAAATACAAACAAAAATTATACTATGGAGCAAGAAAGATGGTTCAGAGGATAAGATCATTTGCTGTTCTTCCAGACGGCCTGAGTTCAGTTCCAAGCATCCATTCATGGGTTAGGGGTACAATGCTCTTTTCTGGACTTTGTGTTACTCATGCCCACATACACATGTAGGCATCCACAGAGATATTTAGATTTTACATGTAAAAAATAAAAGAAATAAATTCTTAAAAAGAATATCATAGTAAGATATTACCTTGAACCAAGTGGAAAGATTAGTGAGATGAAAAATAACCAGGGTTGTGGATACAGATAATATAGAAGACTTATTCACTATTGTCATAAAGAAAACTATCACTTTGGATAAATAATAAAAATTCATGAGAAAACTAAAAATCAAGATATGGGTGTAGCTCAAAGGTAGAAATTTTGACTAGAAAGTATAATGCTTGGGGTCCTATCTCCTGAACTGCCAAAAGAAAAAAAAAATAATGAGAGGAGTTGGGGAGACAGGAATAAGAGACGGAAAGAATATGTAACTCATATTCCCAAATTTAAACTCATATCCATTTGAAGTGAACTCGGTATATGAAGGGAGGGTGTCTTCCCATTCTCATTCTAGCATTCATCATAATAATCAGTATTTTGAGTCAACTTAAATATCTATGATAAATAAAATGTGGCATCTATGCATGACAGAATACTATTCTGCCTTAGAAAGGAGAAATAATATCATTTGTGGACATGTGAGCGGTTATGCTAAATGAAAGATGTTATGTCCAAAACACCAAAACCACAGCATCTTCCTCACACATGGAACCCAGCACATTTGAACTCACACAAGTAGAGAGTAAAACAATGGTTACTGTTAGCCATGACCACACAAATTTGTAACACTCTTCCACTTTGGTTGACATCTAATTCTTGAAACCATAGTAATTTAGCTTTCATAACTAAAGTGACTTGTTTCTCTAGACCAGTGCTCCTCGACCTTGTTAATATTGTCACCCTTCAATGCAGTTCTTCATTTTGTGATGACCCACAATGATAAGATTTTTCCACCACTATTTCATAACTGTAAAAGTGCTACTGCTAAGAATCACAGTATAAATATTGATGTTTTCTGATGGTCTTTGTCTAACCCTGTGAAAGGGGTCATGTGATTCTCAAAGTGGCTGCCACCCACAGGTTGAGACCCACTGCTCTAGACTTTCTTCTCTTCCCACAGCCCCAGAGATATGCCCTTGTCAACCACCAACAACCCTGAGACATGGCCTTGACTTCCCCTCTGACCTATAGCCAGAGTGTGCCAAGAGAGATACAAATTGGTGACACAACATTGTTTAAGTTAACACACACTGGACTATCCAGGGTACTGCTAGCCACAGGCTAAGCATGGAAACTTGCCTAACTTTTGCCCTGTAAGTATACCAAACTGTAAGCAGAGATTAAGCTTTGATTCTGACATCAGACATCCCCTCCATAGGCCTTTTTGTTTTTCCAAATAATACCATGCCATCCGGTCACTTGCCCCCTTGTCTGTTTTTGCTTCATGTCTACCTTGTAATGACAAGTGGAAGAGGAAAATGCAGAAATATGGGGAGTTTTTGTTCAAAGTCTTATATGTAAGAACTGGGTTACTGGCTAATATCTACGTATCCGCCATGTGCTACAAACAACTAGAAAGGTGAATTTAAAGTGATTCGTCAGGAAAAATGGTAAATAATTCAAATTTTATCATGTCACATAGACTGACCTTAACAGAACATCACATCATACTCCATAAACATACCATTATGCTCAGTCAATTAAATAATGTTACCAATTATTAAGGAAAAGTAGAGGAGAGAACGACTATCACAAACCGCTCAAACAACCCTTTCTAAATAGGACTTTGTTCCTGCAGAGACTTAACAGTGATCACTCATTAGTGAGTTCAAGGCTTTGCTCACTTGTGTAGGTCATTCATCCCTTGCTGCAGCTAGAAAGGTGAATGGAAACCATCTTTGCTTGAAGAACATTGGGAGTCCAGAGGAGAAGTAGGCACATTTTTAGAAGTATAAATTTAGAAGTTGTGTGCAACAAAGAAATATCCTGGTTAATTAAAAATAAATTATGTACACAGAAGTATCCACTTGATGAGTGATGTTTTTTCTAGAATATATGATTAAAGGCAACACAAAATTTGTTTCTCTTCTGAGTACTTTTGAGGGCTTCTTAACATTACATGAATATATAAAAAAAAACGTTTAAAAATCTTTCTTGGCTATGTTTCTAAAGCCCATGTGAACCCTAGAAATACTAAACTACCTTTGAACAGATATCCACTGTACACCCACACATGACACAGCGCTAAAATCAATGGGTCCCCAGGTAAGATAGAAGGTAGGTTATGTTACCTGCTGAAGAGGATGTCTGTCTGAAATTCACTTGCTTTCAATTTTAAATGAACATTTCAAATGCATTTTATTGAGTAACTAAGGGGAAAAGCCAGTTATTTAGCATGAAATATTTTCATCTCTTGTCCCATAATGAAGTATTACATACTTGGAGAAAGTTTAATTGACATTTCTGCAATAGAGATGTTAAGTTATCCACGATCCATGATGGTAAAGATTGTAAAATATTATAGACTAATTGTCCCCTTGAACTCATTGAGAGACAGAATCAGATATCGATATCCAGGGCTGAAGAAATTCCTCAGTGTGCAAATGCTTACCTCATAAACCTGATCAGCTCACTTTAATCTGCAGGGTCCACATAAAATGCCAGAGCTGGAGTAAGCATCTGTAATCCCAGCACTCCTAGTTTCAGATGGGATGTAGAGACATCCTGGAAGCTCATGGGCTAGATAGCCTGGAATAATAATGCTTATTCTTCAGGGGGAGGAGCAAGATTCATTTTCAACAAGAGAGAAGGTAAAAACTGAATCTTAAAAATTCCTCAAATTTCCGTTGTGCTTAACTCCTCCACCGGACTGCAAACTAGTTTTCCCCATGATACAGGAACTAGTGGATCACTACAAACCCAATATTAAGCATGGAAACTCACTCTAACACTGTAGTTCTTCTGTGACCGTTGAGTATACTATTTAGTTTCCAGAAAATCCCTTTTCTATGTGTCACCACTAGCTGTCTAGAGATCCCGATGGACTGCTACAAATCCTCCCCATATTCCTGGCCTTGTTCTTGAAAGTAGGGGTGAGTACTAGCTGGCAATTATGCAGACTTCAGCTAGCTGATCCCACGAAACCTCTTCCCAGAGTCGTATCTCTGGTGACTGGC
The DNA here is from genome assembly GCF_000001635.26 of Mus musculus. Lineage (NCBI taxonomy): Eukaryota > Metazoa > Chordata > Mammalia > Rodentia > Muridae > Mus > Mus musculus. The sequence continues at coordinate 114,158,323 of NC_000067.6, forward strand.
ATCTTTGGTGTTATCACTAGCAACCAGTGGGGGCACTTCTGCTGTCCTAACAGCTATTGCATTTTTATCTACTCTCTATTACCTCACATTTTCCTAAAATTTCCACACATGAAAAGTTTATATCATTTATATCATTCTTTTATGTCCTTCAGGATTCAAGGCAGCTTTATCTTTCCTTGGAAAATCTTCCTTGAATTACATCAGTACTCTAACAAGGAAGTACTTTTGGTCTATGCTCTGTCAGCTCATATGGTTTTTTAAACTACTAGAGGTGTACACTCATCTTATGTTTTTGAATATTTATTTATGAGCCCTTAATCTCATCTTTCACTCTTTTCTGAAACCAAGAATATCCATGCTTCATAAATGATATATATGAATGGAGACCTGGAATAAAAAAACTTGGCTCTGTTGCTTTGTGTTCCCTGAGTACTTGGTTTATGTTCTGAGAGTCCATTGTCTTACAACTGTAAATTCAACGTAGTAACAGTGTCCTTCTGGGTCTTCTAAACCTATAGCAGCTCCAGAGAAGCTCAACACATTCCAGAGTTTCTTCCAACATCCCAATTTTCATTCTGCCGCCTTAGAGATAACATTTTGATTCCATTTGGCTCAGCTGTAACCCTCCTGGATACATTCCCAGAGGATTCCAAGACAACATATCACACTAATACAAGCTCAATGATAGTGTTTCTGTACTAAGCACAATAGCTGCATTATGGAGCCATCCATGGTGTTCAACAGAAGAGCAGTGGATATGAAAGAGTAGTTTTATACAGACATGGAAAATTGCTTCAGCCATGAAAAAGAATGGAGGTATACCACCAATAAGAAAATGGATGCAACTGGAAAGAATTATATTAAGTGAATTTAGTGCCATCCCAGAAAACCACCTTTTATCCCATTTATAATTCCTATTTCCTAGATTCTATGTAATATCTCTCTCTCTCTCTCTCTCTCTCTCTCTCTCTCTCTCTCTCTCTCTCTCTCTCGCACACACACACACACAAACACACACATACACACAAATGGAGAGAGTTATAAACACAGATATATAATTAAAGTTGGTGTTAAATTAGCTAAGATAACAAAAACGACAAATAAATATACACAAAGAGAAAACATGAATGTAGTATATGTGGTATATGTGGGCTATGACTAATGAATCTTCCAGTATTAAAACAAACAAACAAACAAAAAACACACAAAGTATTCCTAAAGTTGTATACAGTAATTTAAGTGAAATCCATTGTATTTTTTTGTACTTTGACCAAAACTCATAATTTGATTTTTATAATTTGTTGTTGGTTTCTCTATATCCATATTTAATTTTCATTTGTTTTAATCACAATGTGTCTTGCTCTGCTTCTTTTCCTGTTGATTGTGCTCTGATAAAGCATGTTGAGTGTTTTTGTCAATCTGTTCCTCTTTTCTGTTCATTCCTTTTGATTCTACTGTAATGACATCAACTCTAGCTCTAGGTGAAACCATGTAACATATTAATTTTACATAAGTATGTGTACACATATGCACAGCTTTGTATGTGTAAAGACAAAAACTCAACCTTGGGTATTTTCCCTAGTTGTGTCCAAATTATGTTTTTGAGATGAGATCTCTTACTAACCTGTATATTACTGAGTAGGATATCTGGCTGGTGACCCCTAGAGATCTATCTACCTGTCCCTATATCTACATACTGGGATTATAGACATGGACTTCCATTCTCCACTTTTTAAATGTGGGTTCTAGAGATTTTCCTGTTTGAAATGCAAGTGCTTTACCTATTGAGCTCATTTAATCAGGACATCAAATGGAATTTGAAGTGAATAAAAGCAGATTGAGTGTGGGTAGGATTATTTTTTTCTTAAATTCACACTTATAGTGCATCCATTCCTTGCTAGAAAGATTTTATTATACATTTATAAAATAAGTATGTCTTGAACATCTACTTTCTGTCAATCTCTGCTTAAGGAATACAAGTTGTACAAAACAGAAATTTATACTCTCATAAAGTAAACAGTAATTTGGATTTCAGAGGAGGGAGAAAAATACTCATCAGATACTGTCTGTACCTCAGACTGTCCGATGCATGATGGTACTTCCCCTTGTGGGTTGGACGTGAGATGCTGTGTAATCAATGGCACAGTCTCTGTGGACAGGTGAGAACGCAGCAGCAAGCTTATATGAACACTGCTGCAAACTTCTCTAATACCCTCCTGTGTCCTATTGGTCCTTAGCTAGCCTCTCTTCCAAACTGTAGTTCCTGATTGGCTGCCATTGTCTGTGTCAGCAATCCTTGGTTTCTCAGTCAGTCTTAAATTAGGTCCTCTTTCAGGAGTTGTCTTTGTAGCTGTGCAGCCCGTGACATCTATGCACCAATCCTCTTACTTGTCCACCCTATTGTTTTAAATTTTTGACAGCCTAGTGGGAGCTGAGGTGCCATTGCCTTGAAATTGTTGACGCTACTTTGGAGGATTCCCAGTTTTTTGGACTGTGTCTCTCTTAGGTTTCCCTGTCCTCCAGAATCTTATTTGTAATTTATACCTCAGAGAGATATCACTCTGGAGGCATGTCACACAAGGGAGAGATGAGGAACACGCTACACAGTGGTCTCACAGATCTCTGCCATCCAGACTGTTTTCAGTTTCTTGAGGGGGGTGGGGGACAATTAGGATTTTCAAGAGACATAAAGCTCTGAAGGATTATTTTATGGAATGTTGCCTGGAAATACGTTGTGTGAAACACTTAAAATGGCAATTCCTCCCATCATAACATATATGGCTATCCATAAGGGGTAAACTAGGTTCTTAATATTGTCCCACACTTTTCCCAAGAATCAAGAATCTAGGGAGAGCCCAGATACCCTGGTTGCATAGACATTGGCTATGTTCTCTCTTAATAGCACAGAATAGTTAAAGAATTTGTCTGGCCAGGTAGCTTCAAGATACTGAGCCAACTGATGTCAGGATTCAGTGGTGTTATGTATCTGGTAAATGGTAAGGCAGATTGAGTGAAACCTGGGGTCAACGGCCAATAGAGATATGTACCAAACATGAAGGTCCAATTCTCCTGCCAATAAGTCAGTCTGTTGTGGTAAAATGTGGCTGGCTTGATGAAGATCTTAATTTAGTACCTCCTCCACCTGTAGTGCCTCAGCTGACTTAGAGTCTACTTCGTTGACAGTCTCCACTTTAGTGGCTGTGTGGGTAAAAGCAATAACAGCTGTTATCACACAAGCAATGCCTGAAAACAATGATGGCATCTGTAAGAACCTCTTTGCATGATGTAGGGGTTTAAGTGAGTCTGGGCCAACAGTGTGATGACATGAAAATGAGTAGCATTTACCACAGGCATCCAAATGGTGGCTGGCTCCATCATCAGGACAGTTGTTGTTTAATACCCTGTCTAGCAGGCATTCAGTAGACATTTTTCATGAAAGCAGTTAAGGCTGCTTCTGAAGTTCGGGCACAGACTAAGGTGGTTTTCCAGCCAACCTGGCTGCCAATGGTCACCTGGGAACAGAGCAGGGGCCAAAAGAGGCAGGAAAAGGATCAAGAAGTATGGTACCAGTCCACATTTTTGTAAACCGGGTTATATGGAAATAAACGAGATTGAAGAGATGATCACCTTTTAGGAGAGTAAGGGGGCATGATCTGCCCACAATGATTGAGAATATGATAATGAGAGTTATAGAATTATTTTATCTGGTTCCATATTATAAGTTCTCCTTGTTAAGCCACTTGCCTTACACGCAAGGTAGAAGGCAATCTTAAACTTTTTGGTAACCTTAGTTAATTAGATTGGGCCTGGCACAACCGCATGAGAGGTGTCTTCTGCCATAACAATCCTAGGACCCCCTCAAGAAACCACAGAATTATGGCCAGGAGGGGTTTCCCTGGTTCATGCCTTTCCAGAGTTGATATAGAAAGGGGTCCCATAACTTTCTGTAGTAGGTTGCTAGCCTCATAAGTTAGTTTAACCCTTGCAGAGGGGCTACTAGGTCCCTGCAATCAAGAAAAGAGGAGCCCCATCTCCTAGTCTGGAATAGGCAGGGAAATTTTGACCCAGTTCTTCACAATTGTAGTACTTCCACAAGAGAGTAAGATACTTTTGCCATGATGGAGAAGGCCAGGGACTTAATCTTGTCAAAAATAGAAAACCCAAGGAAGGCATATGAAGGAACTCTCTGAAATTTTTTGTGAACAACCTTCAAGTTGAGCTTTTATAAATTTAGCAATAATTAAGAGTCAGATCAGGTAGGTTAGGGTGGCAAGAAAAAATGGATTATAAGGGCATCCATGGGGATTTTAGACACATATAGCTGACAAATGGTTAGGCTATTTTTCGTGCCCTGAGACAGGACTGTCCACTGATATATTCTGGCTGTTTTATTCATATTTGTCACCCATACTGTAAAGGCAAAAGAGCGTCAATCCTAGGGAGGCAGAGGGATCTGAAAAAAATCAAACCTTAATATCTATGATCATCATGTGGTAATAGGGAGGGATAGCATGAGGATGAGACGGTCAAGCTTAAGTGGCCCCTATTTTTCCATATGTTCATTAATGACTTTCAGATCCTGTAGAAGCCTATATTTCCATGATTTATTTTTAATGACAAATGGGGAGTATTATTTCTGCTGGTAGAGGGTTCCAAATGATTCAAAGGTAATTGTTCCAAGATCAGTGCTTTTAAAGCAGAAATCTTAGGTTCCAAAATGGGCCACTGGTCTAACCATATAGCAGCTTCATACAGCCAGACTAATGGCATAGGTTCAGGTACCTTGATGTCAATGGTGTAGGGTGGGCAGTGGCCACTAGAATTGGGGGTTATCCCTAATTTTGTGACCTGTGCAGCCCGGTTGGTCATCAAAAAAGTTATGATCCTCCATAGTAATGATGGCACCCATATTTTCCAAAGTATTCCTTCCCCTGAGGTTGTAGGGAACATCAGCTACAACAGATGTTAAAAAATCCCTAATTTTCATTCAAGTCCTGCCAACAGACAGGTAGGGTAGACATTTTTGTGGCTTGCTGACCTCCAAATTCCATAATGGAGGGACCAGGCTATAACCTCCAATGGGAGAGCCTTGTGATTCATCTTTTTGTTATTATAATGACATCTGTCCCTGTGTCAACCATCCCTTTAACAGGTATACCATCTAAATATACAATCATGATCGGGGAATGTGGAAACTCAGGTAAGGTACAAAAGACTTCTGGATGAGCAGGGGACCCTCTTACTGGCGGGGCTGAGGGGTGCCCTTCTGCAATTTAAGTTAACTTCTTCTTTTTTGTGAGTGGTAATCCTTTGTCCACTAGAAACTTTGTCCTTTGTTACAATGAGGACATCTGGTCTTGGGATACCTGAGGGGCAGTCCCATTTGAGGTTATCAGACTTGCCATAGCCACAACAGGTGCAATCAGAAGGTCCTTCAGGAAGAAGGTGTGTCCTCTGTACATGTTCCATGACTAAGGCATCAATAGAGGGAGACAGGGATGCAATGGGTCCTGCACCAGGGTAAAACTCACAAGTGGTAACAATCCATTTATGAATATCATCATTCCTTATGGATGCCAGAGCATTTTGAGTGGGGGCATTAAGGCCCTCCCATGTAAGCTGCTTCATGAGCCTGTCTCTAGTTGGGCCAGCGTCAACCTGCCTTTCTACTGCCTCAGTCACATGGGACAGGAAGTATGTGAAGGACTCCCCAGAGCAATGGATAAGGTTGTAACAGGAAGCAGAGGGGTCTTAAGGGGTGTAGACCTTAGGGGCCTTAAAGGTAAGATCAGCCATCTGGTTAAAATAAGCATGTAGTCTGAGAGTACCCTGGGTTAATGTATGCCCTGTGGACAGTCAGCATGTCAAAAGTAGCATTAAGCTTATATTCCATGTTAATTCTAGCCTGATTCTCAGCCAAGTCATGATATGCAGTCCTCCAATAAAGAAACACGGTTGGGTTGAGCATTGACTTAATGAGATTATACCAATCATAATAACTCTGGAGGTGCATGGTCATTGCTTTAATACTTATTCAAAATAAGGGTGTTCAGAGCCAGAATCATTGGCAGCTTTTCTGATTAGTGTCAAGTCTGCCAGAGGATTTCGGAACGTGGCCCTAGTTGCCACATCAGGGCCAAGATTGCCAGGAAAAGCCTCATAATATGCTTGAGGAGAATGAAGCCCCCAGGGAAAAGGCAGTATGGCAGACATCACAGAAGTGGCCACTCTAGGAGTGTTGCCAAAGGCAAAGTACCACTAGATCACACTAGCTGTAAGCTTAGGGGTACCTGTAATGGAGCAGGAAGAGAAAGAATAGTCAGTGAGGGACCTGGGACAGCAGGACTAGAGGACAGCTACCTCACTCTCATAGCTGAGATCATCCTATCTGCTTGGAGAAAGTGGATGGGGTCAGTAATGAAAAGGTGAATACCAGCTTGATTTTGTCAGTGTCTGTTATGGTGGCCACCACTTGCTTTGGAGAAGAATTCTTAAGATTGGCGATGACTGCAAGGAAGATGGGGAAAAAGAACAAGGAAGGGGTACCAGACTATGCCTCAACCTTGAGTACTGAGGAAGAAAACATGTATGCAGAGTTCAGGGTCACCTGTGTCCAAATGTTCTTTGGTGATATCTGGGGAGGGAGGTGCAAAATAGCAGCCTCTTCTCAAAATTAATCCATATCATAAGTTTTAACCTTGAGACTGCCTGTAACCAGAAGGGTTTTCAGCACCCTAATTTGGGATTCCTTGAAGTTGGGAAGAAGAGAACCCATAATGACACAAAAAGATGCAATGCAACAAAATCAAACAATGAACAGATGAGACAGATAGGACTGACTAGGTGACAAAAGTCTCATACAAGGCAGGGGAATCCCACACAGTATAGCTCAAAGGTTGTGTGCCTTCACAATGTCCCTGATATGGAAAGGGCATTTGGAAGCCTATTCCCATACCATGGCCCGAGAGAACAGCCTCTTTGTAAGGTACTGGGATGAATACAAGCGAAGTGAAAGTGAGTTTCTTGTAGAAACAAGCAAGGACAAAGAAGACAGAGTAAATGCCCACAAACTCAGCCTCAAATGGAAACCTAAAGTGAATGCATGTCAGTTGCCAGGGTGAGCAGACAAAATAAGAGAAAGTACAAAGAAAACAGTGCTCAGTCTTAAACCTAAATAGAAAGTGAAAGTATGACAGTCACCAGCACAAACAGACAAAAAAGACAAAAATGAGGTTTAAGTGTTCCCCTTTGCAGGGTTCACAAGATAAAACACTAAGGGCCAACTCACCCAACAAGCAACCAAAGGTGCCACAACAGCAGCACCACAAGGAGAAGAGGATCAAATCAGGTCCTACTGTGAACACAGCCCTGTGACCACAGGGAGGAAACAAACAGTCCCCTCCCCCAGTAAAGGAGGTTCAAAAGCAGCCACAGAATGAGGATAATGTAGTTAGGCACCAGATACTCAGATACTGCCTATGCCTTAGAATACCTGCTGTACCACCCTACTTGCCCTTAGAGATTGGAGATGAGGGGGTAAGGAATCAATGGCAAAGACTCTGGGAGCAAGTAAGTACTCAGGCCATCTGAACACTTTTCATACCCTCCACCCACATCTCATTGGTTCCCAGCAAACATCTTTTCCAAACAGAAGTTCTCAATTGGTTGGCTTTGTTTGTGTCACCAATTCTTGGTCTCTCAGCCAGACTACAACTAGGTCCTCCTGTAGGAATTGCTTTTGTGGCTGTGTCCCCTGGCATTTATGCAGAGGCATCCACTGCCATTCCTCCTACAATTAGACTAATAAGGCAGCAGAATGTTTCAAATGGCAACTCAACTAAGCACTATGAATGTTGTAAAATGGGATGTGCTTTGAAGTGGATCTGGAGCTGTGATAGTATCTGGAATGTGCATGAGGAGGTTGAATTTCAGATGATTGGAAAATTATTTAAGGAGTAATATTAAATATTACTAAATTATTAAATATTAAAGGTAAGGCTAAATGGTGAAAATTTATCAGTTAAGAAAAGTTATGGGGTTATGATTAACACTGTCATGTTGATGGGATCTACTTTCATTATGAGACAGTGCTCTGAATATGTTTGTGAGGGAGTTGTTAGATTGAGTTAAGTAAAGTGAGAAGACCTAATCTTTGAATAGTGTCATTCTATGGTCTGAAAATCTGAATTAAATAAAAGGGTAAGGAAGGAAGGTGGGCAACAGCTTCCATCTGCCTTGGCTTCCTGACTGAATATCACAAGAGCATCTGCCTCAAACTGCTGCCATGATATACACATAGTTACAAATATATGGATGAGCAAGTGCCAAAACCCTAAAATGAGAAGGAAACAGACATATTTTGGTAAAAGATGAAATTTGAAAATGGTAGGGCACCAACTCAGTCTAAACTCACAGAGGGACTTGAAGTTTTTGGTAAAGAAGTTGGATTTCATTCAAAGTGGAAAACAATAGGGTGCACATAGGAAATCACAAAAACAAGGACCATGAACTGATTAATTAACAAATGATTTTTTTTGTGTGGAAATTGGATTGATAAGATGGGGATAATTGAAAACACATAAGAAGTGACTACAGCACTGTGGATGGTGGATTGCATTGGTGACAAGAGTGGAGGCAACAAGAGTGTAGATTTCACAACTTATATTGGCAGAGTAATTGTTTCTAGTAGGAGATAGGAGCTCCAGAATATTATCGAAGGGTGGAAGGCATATTTCTGAAGCTAATAAGGCATTTAAAAGAGAATAATCTAACAGTTATGTTTTAAGAAAAATTTAGATAAGATACCTATAGAACAGAAGAGAAGCTGGAAGTCATTGTTTGTCCTAATTAGCATGACTGTCAACTTGCCACAGCTAAGAATCACGAAAGAGTCTCCATTGAGGGTTGCTTAGACCAAATTGGCCTCTGGATATATTTTGGGGGAAATGCCTTCATTTCTAATTAATGTAGGAGGGCTCAGCCTATTATAGGACATTTTATCCATAGATAGGTTACCCTGATCTATATAAAAAATCTAACTAAGCATGATCAGCAACAGCAATAAGCAAGTCAGCAACAGCCCAAGTCCACATTTTTTCCAGTTTCTGCCTTTAATTCCTGTCTTAGTCAAGATTTCCATTGCTTTGAAGAGACACCATGGCAAAGATAAATCTTAAAAAAGGACAACTTTCCTAGGCAAGCAAGCTCCCATTGAGCTAAACCTGGAGTACTACTCAGCTATTAAAAACAATAAATTTATGAAATTCTTAGGCAAATGGATGGATCTAGAGGATATCATCCTGAGTGAGGTTATCCAGTCACAAAAGAACTCTCATGTTATGTATTCACTGATCAGTTGATATCAGCCCAGAAACTTAGAATACCCAAGATACAATTTGCAAAACATATCAAACTCAAGAAAAAGGAAGAACAAAGTGTGAATATTTTGTTCCTCCTTAGAATGGGGAACAAAATACCCATGGATGGAGTTACAGAGACAACATTTGGAGCTGAGACTGAAGGAAGGACCATCCAGAGACTGTCCTACCTGGGGATCCATCCCATATACAGGCACCAAACCCAGACACTATTGCATATACCAACAAGATTTTCCTGACAGGAACCTGATATAGCCGTCTATTGTGAGGCTATGCCAGTGCCTGGCAAATACAGAATTAGATGCTCACAGTCATCTATTGGATGGAACAAGGGTCCCCAATGGAGGAGCTAGGGCAAGTACCCAAGGAGCTGAAGGGGTTTGCAATCCTATAAGAGGAACAACAATATGAACAAATCAGTACCCCCAGAGCTTGTGTCTCTAGCTGCATATGTAGCAGATGATGGCCTAGTTGGCCATCATGGAGAGGAGAGACCCTTGGTCTTGTGAAGATTTTATGCCCCAGTACAGGGGAATGCCAGGGCCAGGAAGCAGGAGTTGGTGGGTTGGGGAGCAGGGCAGGGTGGGATGAAGGGTATAGGGGACTTTGGGGATAGCATTTGAAATGTAAATGAAGAAAATATCTAATTAAAAAAAGGACAACTTTTTATTGTGGCTGATTTCTGGTTCAAAGATCAGTCCATTATCAATAAGGTGGGGACATTCAGTGTTTAGGCAGACATGGCATGGGAGGAGGTAGAATTTCTACATCTTGATTAGAAGGCTGACAAGAAAATAATGACACCTCAGGCAGCTGTGAGAAGGGTCTCAAAGCCCACCCTCACAGTGACACAAGTCTTCTAAAAAGGCCACACCTATTAGAAAAAGGCTACCCTTCTTAATAATGCCACTTCCTGGGTCAAGCATATTTAAGCAACCTCACTTACCTTAGTCATCAACTTTGACCTGCAGGGTGTAAGCTACATAGATTCTTTTCTCTACTCATTAAGCTGGTCAAGGGCAGAGTGTTTCATGATAGAAAAAACAAAAAAAAAAATACCATAATATTACTGTAGAGATTAATTTAAAGGCTTGAGTTGGATTTATTCAGCTAATGACAATGTTCTTATAAAAGAGGACAACTGAAAATAAATCCCAGGAGACTTTTCCATTTAAAATAAAATGAGGAAAGAAGTCAGAATTAAGTTCTTTTAACATATAGCAACTATTTATATATAGGCATTAAACCAAATTTTCAAGCATATGTTTCAAAATCTAACAGAATTAAGGGAAGAAATATGAATTCCATGATAACAGCTGGACTCTTCAACACTCCACTTTCAATAAAGTATAACTAGAATGTAAAAATGCTCAAAATCTGAACACTGCATACCAAATTAGGCATAATGTACATCTATCAATAGCAGAGTAAAGGTTTAAGTACACACACAAAATTGCATTAGTTTCATTTCTCTCGCTGTGAAAAAACACCATGACCAAACTTAGCTAGGCAAGAATAGAACTAATTTTCAAGGTTACAAGCTATCATCAGAAGAATTCAAGAGAAGAATTTAAGGAAGGACCCTGTAAGCAGGAACTGAAGTATAGTCCATGAAGGAATGATGCTTACTGACATCTTCCTTATGACTAATTCCGACTGCCACCTGCTTGTGTATGGTGCCATGTGCAATGAGCCGATTCATCACACAGATTTTGATATAGTCACCATTGGAAGAATTTTTCAGTTGAAGTTTTCCTCAGATAACTCTAGATGTGCCTAACAAAAAATCTGACCAGGAAAAGAAGGTACTTTTTACATGGTACATGCTAGGTTATGCTACAAAAATCTACCTAGGCATAGCTTTATTTAATGAGACTATTGTAAAGAATGTTACCTAAACAACATATAATAACATTAGAATCCAGTAACGAGTTTTTAAGCAAGTTATACAGCACTAAGGAACAACAAAATTAATTTAAATAAATAAAACTTAGTTACAGTTTTATTTCTCCTTTGAAGGTAATTAAAAAACAAAACAAAACATGAGAACTATTGATATAATCTTTCAAATCACGAAAGTTCAATTGAGAAGGTGTATGTTACTGTAGAATCTATAGGAAGAACAAAAATTATAGGTGCATAATATCAAGATTGTCCACAAATAGCAAAATTCAATGAAACTAGTTATTTGATAAATGAAAAAATATAAGAATTGGCCCCAAGGTAAAGGAAATATGAATTGACTTATATCAAATTAAGGTGGTTGAATTATTAACAAAAAATTTAATCTAATATAGTTCAATTGTACAAATTACTTAAAAAACAATGAACATATATCCATTAAAAATTGTTCCAAAAATGTTCAACATCCTTAATCATCAGGGAAATGCAAATCAAAACAACCCTGAGATTCCACCTCACACCAGTCAGAATGGCTAAGATGAAAAATTCAGGTGACAACAGATGCTGGCGAGGATGTGGAGAAAGAGGAACACTCCTCCATTGTTGGTGGGATTGCAAGCTTGTACAACCACTCTGGAAATCAGTCTGGCGGTTCCTCAGAAAATTGGACATAGTACTACCAGAAGATCCAGCAATACCTCTGCTGGGCATATATCCAGAAGATGCCCCAACTGGTAAGAAGGACACATGCTCCACTATGTTCATAGCAGCCTTATTTATAATAGCCAGAAGCTGGAAAGAACACAGATGCCCCTCAACAGAGGAATGGATACAGAAAATGTGGTACATTTACACAATGGAGTACTACTCAGCTATTAAAAAGAATGAATTTATGAAATTCCTAGACAAATGGATGGACCTGGAGGGCATCATCCTGAGTGAGTTAACCCAATCACAAAGGAACTCTCACAATATGTACTCACTGATAAGTGGATATTAGCCCAGAAACTTAGGATACCCAAGATGTAAGATATAATTTGCTAAAAACATTAAACTCAAGAGAACGAAGACCAAAGGGTGGACACTTTGCCCCTTCTTAGAATAGGAAACAAAACACCCATGGAAGGAGTTACAGAGACAAAATTTGGAAGTGTGACAAAAGGATGGACCATCTAGTGATTGCCATATCCAGAGATACATCCCATGATCAGCTTCCAAACGCTGACACCATTACATACACTAGCAAGATTTTGCTGAAAGGACCCAGATATAGCTGTCTCTTGTGAGACTATGCCAGGGCCTAGCAAACACAGAAGTGGATGCTCACAGTCAGCTATTGAATGGACCACAGGGCCCCCAATGGAGGAGCTAGAGAAAGCACCCAAGGAACTAAAGGGAACTGCAACCCTATAGGTGGATCAACAATATGAACTAAGCAGTACCCCGGAGCTCTTATCTCTAGCTGCATATGTATCAAAAGATTGCCTAGTCGGCTATCACTGCAAAGAGAGGCCCATTGGACTTGCAAACTTATATGCCCCAGTACAGGGGAATGCCAGGGCCAAAATGGGGGAGTGGGTGAGTAGGGGAGTGGGGGTGGGTGGGTATGGGGGACTTTTGGTATAACATTGGAAATGTAAATGAGCTAAATACCTAATAAAAATGGAAAAAAAATGTTCCAAACCACAAAACCTACAAATCTAGTTTCATTTTTTTTCTATAAGGTCATCATTGCCTTGCTAGTAAAAATATACAAAATACCTTAATGCAAAAATAGTAAAAATTACCATCACTTTGCATACACATATAAAAATCGTCAGCAGAATAATCACATCTGTATGTAGAAGCACATAAAATGTGAGTATAGAACTGGTCACAGAACTATGACCAAGTGGGTATTTTTTTTCCATGAGATAAAATTTGGTTTGGTATACAAAACTAGTCAGTGTGAAAAAGATGATCACTGAAAACCAAATGATACTCTCAACTGAAAATGCTAATTCTTTTGACAAAAAAAAAAAAAGAAAAAAAACTAACAGAATTTTCATGATTTAAAAAAACAAAAAACAAAACACACACACAAAAAAAAAACCATGACCATCCAGAGGCTGACTCAACTTGAGAACCATTCCATGTGTAGGCACCAAATCCAAACACTATAACTGATGTCATGTTGTGCTTGTGGACAGGAGCCTACTATGGCCGTCCTTTCAGAGGCTCTACCAGCATCTGACTGAGACAGATGCAGTTACTTAACAGCCAACCATTGGACTGAGGTCAGGGACCCCTATGAAAAGATAGGGGATAGTGTCCACACTTTGGTCTTCATTCTTCGTGAGTTTCATGCATTTAGCAAACTGTATCTTATATCTTGGGTATGCTAAGTTTTGGGCTAATATCCACTTATCAGTGAGTACATATTGTGTGAGTTCCTTTGTGATTGTATTACCTCACTCAGGATGATGCCCTCCAGGTCCATCCATTTGGCTAGGAATTTCATAAATTCATTCTTTTTAATAGCTGAGTAGTACTCCATTGTGTAAATGTACCACATTTTCTGGGGGGGGGGGATGGTATGGAGGACTTTTGGGATAGCATTAGAAGTGTAATTGAGGAAAATACGAAAATACGCAATAAAAAAAAGTTATGCTGTTCAAAAATGAAAAAAAAAAAAAAGAAAAGAAAAGATAGGGAAAGACTGAAGGAGATTGCAACCGCATAAGAAAAACAGTAAGCCAAATTCCTATGACAAACTTAGCCAGATTCCTATGATCTCTAAGAAACTAAAACACCCACCAAAGAGCATACATGGTTTGATCCATGGCCCCAACTACATCTACACACACACACACACACACACACACACACACACACACACACAGAGAAGACTATTTTGTTTGGTTTCAGTGGGTAAGGATGTGCTTACTCTTATAGAAATTTGATGCCTCAGGGAAAGGTGATATTAATGGAGTGAGGTGAGAGAAGATGTATGGATGGGGAAGCACCCTCTGAGAAGCAAGGGGGAGGGAGGCTAGGATGAAGAATTTATGGAGAGGGGACCAGGAAGGGAGCAGCATTTGGAATGTCAATAAAATAATTAATAAAATGATAATAAAAATGAAATAGTAATAAAAGGATATTAAGGAAATTTGTTTAACATGATCAAAGATATTTATGGAATAACATATGCCTATCACAATGTATAGCACTGAAAGATAAAAAGCTTTCCACATTTATGATTAAGAACCAGCAAATATGCCCAGTGCTGCTTCTAGATTAGGGATTCAGGGGGGAAAAAACTCAAATTCTCTAGAATAGAGAGAAAGAATTAAAATCATCTATGTATAAAATTGATTTTTCCTTGTATATCGAAAACTTTAAAGAAAGAAAAGCTAAAACTATAGAACCTTTATTTTAAAATATTAACCAAAGTTTATAGTATCACATGATCTCTTTTTAATATACAACAACTATTTCTGTTTCTATATTCTAACAGTGAACAAATCCATTAAACATGTCATCAAAACAGAACCAAAGTCATCTTACAGACTGCTAAAATAAACTACCCTTAGAAAAATTGAACGCCTAAATAATAATTTGCAACACAATCCACTTTTGTCAACTGAAGTAGTGAAGACAGAATGCCTTCCATACAGTTTTGCAGATTTTGTGCATTTTCTGTCAGTTTTTCTCAAGCAGTTCAGAAACATATGAAAATATATAGATTGTATAATAAGGGGAGTATTATTAAAGAAACATTATTGATGGGATGGTAATATGGCTCAGTAGTTAGTGGTACCTTCTAGTTCTGCAGACTTTAATTTTACATACCATGCTTGAGAGTGCTTGTAAATATAGCACCAGGTGATCTGACACCTTCTTATGCACACCATGTGCACCTGAATTCACATGAATATACCTATGCAGAAATACACCCACATATACTTTAAAAGATAACTGAGGGATCATAGTTCTGATTTCAAAATTTATTACAAAGCACATCATTCTGGATAGCCTTATATGAAAAAATGCATAGTTATGTGGAATTGCACAGAAACCTAGAAATATAGTTGTCTACTTTTATAAGATTAATTTTAATTTTGAACTATGTGTCTATGTTTGCTTGTGTATACGTATATGTGCTTGAGTGCAGGTATCTATGGAGTCCAGAAGACTTCAGATACTGTGGGGAGCACTTCCTGAGTTAACTTTGACTGACGTTGTGCTTGTGATTAATCATGAATGAGTGTGTCAACATCTATCTTTGTTTTTAAATAAGATATGCATTATACCCTGACAAGTTCTTCTGCTTATGCATACGTCCTTGAGAGACTGTCCTAGGCCCCGGAAAATGCTCTTAGTCAAACATAGATACTGTGTACAATAAACTTATTGAGTAAGGGTTTGTGGTCATTTTTTATCTTCCTGGAATTGGTCATGCTTTGTGTTACTTGCATTTAAAAGACATTGAGAAAATATACTTGCTCACTAGCATGGTATTCACCATCAGCTCTTCCATACTTGTCTCTTTTTCCATTCTTGCATCTTCTTTTTGCCTTTTCTATAGTCACCCTCACTACCCTGTTTGTGGTTCCCACTTTTACTGACTAACTGGATCCAACAAGATTCCTCCAAAGCTAGTGCTACAGGTGTTTCTGAACTGGCTTTATGTGTGAGGGGAGCTACATTCATGTATTTGTACACCAGGCTGGCCTCAAACTCAGAAATCTGCCTGCCTCTGACTCCCAAATACTGGGATTAAAGACATGCACCACCACTGCCCAGTTAATGTTAAAGTTTTTATAGCAGCTACTAAAAAATTGGGACTAAACCTTGTATTTTAAAATAAGTTGTAGGCTTAATGCCTATCTAAGAGTTGAAACATGTATGTTATTACATAATCTTAAAATTTGTGACAATATTTAAAGATTTTTCTTTATGGTTAGTTTGACCATATAAACAAGCTGTAATATAAATCTTCATTCATGCCATATGAAAAGATGGCATGATGAATCATAAGGACTTTATACCTAGCAAGATTTAGTGGTTATTCATAGGTGAAGTTCTGGCTAGAGAGTCTTTTATGTCTGAGCCAGTTCAGGGCTGCTCCCATGTAAAGAGATCAGCAAACTATATTACCTATCCTGTTGGTTCTTGAATTTTTTTCTTCCTGTCTGCAAACAACTTCTTCAGGTACTCTTCCTCATTCATATCTGAATCTTATTAATTTGAAAGGAGTCCAGCACTTATTTCAAATATCCTGTTACCACAAATACAGACCTTTTTTTTCCCAAAAGATCATGTCTTTGGTCCAGTAATTTGAAGTCATTAAAAGTGTAGATTGATTCACTCTAGCAGCCCCTTTTTGTATTTAGGTCTGCTCTATTTGGCCTCTCTCATAGATGATTTGCAATCAAGGAATGACCAGAAAGCTTGTAACCACTTTCAGTTTGATAAATAAAACAATTTAAAACAATTAAAATGATTTAAAACAGTTATTATAATTCATTGAGATAGAATTTGTCTGGATAGCATGGGCATAATGGAATAAATGGATCTGTTCTGAAGATTAGGATGGCCTTGAACTCTCAAGAAACCAATCTGTCCCTGCCTTTGTGATCCAAGTATTGAAACCAAATGACTGTTTGTTTGTTTATTTACCCTTGAAAACATTTATATCAATTCTCATTTCTTTCTCCTTTCTTTAGAGATGAATATCTGTGTATAAATATGCCTATATCCCCTTTCTCTTTATATAAATTAAATATCCTTCTGAATATTCAAATTCATTCCAATTCCTTTCTATTTCCCGCATAAGCATATTGTCAAACCATCATGTGTGTGTGATGTGATAGGCCAAGCAACCCCAGTTTTTCTGTGGAAGCCCATGTGTATTATAGAGACTGGTAGCTCACAGTAGCCTTGAGAGTCTTAATTTATCTTACTTTTATAACTTTCTGATTGTGGTAGGCATGCAGCCTTGCTCTCTGAATTCAGGGCAGTAGGATATTGCCTGCTTTATTGAGTAGCAGAGGTTATTAGCATCTAGACAATAAGGTTGCATCTCTGGGGCAGCAGAAAGCAGCACTTTGGAAGGGCCTAGGAATCCCCCCAATTTGATGCTCATGGGCTTTTCCATTTGGTGAGCAATCATATGGGGGGCATAGCTGTAAATTTTAGCTCTTGTTTCAACCCCGGAAATTACCCTTTGTAATCATATCCCACTGCATGCTGTTTGAGGAAAAAATCTACTTGCTAAGAAACAATTCACTGACCTTCCTAGTCTAAAGGGACAGGCATATTTTTTATTTGGGAACCTAAAATTAATTTTGTTAAAAGTGAATTTTTGTCCCACGTTGGGGGCAAATATATTGTATAAAATAGTTAATGTTAATCGGAGACTTCTGTCCCTTCTTAGATCATCCAGTTCCCAGAGGGGGGACAAAGAGAAACAGAAGTTTTATTCTTATAATAAGCCTTAAAAAGCTCTAGAGAAGTGCAGATATATACCCAAGAATGAAAAGACAGTGAAGTGAGAGTCCACAGCCACAGGAGTGAGGAGATCCTTTCCCAACATACAAGGTCATGTGAATGAAAACAATTAGCACAACAGTTGGCGAAGAAAGGATGTTGGTTACTCATGCTTGCCCTTATTCCAGTGTCAAGTACACTCCCATTTCTGGAATCCATCTGGGCTCACAGCCTTACATTTTATATTCTTCTGAATCTGTGAAGCAGTCAAAATTTTGCCCATTTTATTGATGAGAACATTATGGTTTGGAGAGAATAAGGAAATTGCTCATTGCCACAGAGATGATGTGAATTAACAACTGATATTCTCTTCTTAGTTCTTCTTAGTTCTAGTTCTTAGCTCTTCTAGTTCTTAGTTCTTAGTTCAGATGTGCTAAGATTGAGTCATCAGGTCGCCTTTCTCTTGTTAATGAAGTACAGCAACAGTTAATAATCCTCAACAAAGAGTGAGGGCCATCTCTGGTCAAGGGAGGGTTTTTTTTTGTTTTGTTTTGTTTTTTCTTTTTTTTTTTTTTTTTTTCCATTTTTTATTAGGTATTTAGCTCATTTACATTTCCAATGCTATACCAAAAGTCCCCCTTACCCACCCACCCCCACTCCCCTACCCACCCACTCCCCCCCTTTGGCCCTGGCGTTCCCCTGTACCGGGGCACACAAAGTCTGCGTGTCCAATGGGCCTCTCTTTCCAGTGATGGCCGACTAGGCCATCTTTTGATACATATGCAGCTAGAGTCAAGAGCTCAGGGGTACTGGTTAGTTCATAGTGTTGTTCCACCTATAGGGTTGAAGATCCCTTTAGCTCCTTGGGTACTTTCTCTAGCTCCTCCATTGGGAGCCCTGTGATCCATCCATTAGCTGACTGTGAGCATCCACTTCTGTGTTTGCTAGGCCCCGGCATAGTCTCACAAGAGACAGCTACATCTGGGTCCTTTCGATAAAATCTTGCTAGTATATGCAATGGTGTCAGCGTTTGGATGCTGATTATGGGGTGGATCCCTGGATATGGCAGTCTCTACATGGTCCATCCTTTCATCTCAGCTCCAAACTTTGTTTCTGTAACTCCTTCCATGGGTGTTTTGTTCCCACTTCTAAGGAGGGGCATAGTGTCCACACTTCAGTCTTCATTTTTCTTGAGTTTCATGTGTTTAGGAAATTGTATCTTATATCGTGGGTATCCTAGGTTTTGGGCTAGTATCCACTTATCAGTGAGTACATATTGTGTGAGTTCCTTTGTGATTGTGTTACCTCACTCAGGATGATGCTCTCCAGGTCCATCCATTTGGCTAGGAATTTCATAAATTCATTCTTTTTAATAGCTGAGTAGTACTCCATTGTGTAGATGTACCACATTTTCTGTATCCATTCCTCTGTTGAGGGGCATCTGGGTTCTTTCCAGTTTCTGGCTATTATAAATAAGGCTGCTATGAACATAGTGGAGCATGTGTCCTTCTTACCAGTTGGGGCTTCTTCTGGATATATGCCCAGGAGAGGTATTGCTGGATCCTCCGGTAGTACTATGTCCAATTTTCTGAGGAACCGCCAGACTGATTTCCAGAGTGGTTGTACAAGCCTGCAATTCCACCAACAATGGAGGAGTGTTCCTCTTTCTCCACATCCTCGCCAGCATCTGCTGTCACCTGAATTTTTGATCTTAGCCATTCTCACTGGTGTGAGGTGGAATCTCAGGGTTGTTTTGATTTGCATTTCCCTGATGATTAAGGATGTTGAACATTTTTTCAGGTGCTTCTCTGCCATTCGGTATTCCTCAGGTGAGAATTCTTTGTTCAGTTCTGAGCCCCATTTTTTAAGGGGGTTATTTGATTTTCTGAGGTCCACCTTCTTGAGTTCTTTATATATGTTGGATATTAGTCCCCTATCTGATTTAGGATAGGTAAAGATCCTTTCCCAGTCTGTTGGTGGTCTTTTTGTCTTATAGACAGTGTCTTTTGCCTTGCAGAAACTTTGGAGTTTCATTAGGTCCCATTTGTCAATTCTCGATCTTACAGCACAAGCCATTGCTGTTCTGTTCAGGAATTTTTCCCCTGTGCCCATATCTTCAAGGCTTTTCCCCACTTTCTCCTCTATAAGTTTCAGTGTCTCTGGTTTTATGTGAAGTTCCTTGATCCACTTAGATTTGACCTTAGTACAAGGAGATAAGTATGGATCGATTCGCATTCTTCTACATGATAACAACCAGTTGTGCCAGCACCAATTGTTGAAAATGCTGTCTTTCTTCCACTGGATGGTTTTGGCTCCCTTGTCGAAGATCAAGTGACCATAGGTGTGTGGGTTCATTTCTGGGTCTTCAATTCTATTCCATTGGTCCACTTGTCTGTCTCTATACCAGTACCATGCAGTTTTTATCACAATTGCTCTGTAGTAAAGCTTTAGGTCAGGCATGGTGATTCCACCAGAGGTTCTTTTATCCTTGAGAAGAGTTTTTGCTATCCTCGGTTTTTTGTTATTCCAGATGAATTTGCAAATTGCTCCTTCTAATTCGTTGAAGAATTGAGTTGGAATTTTAATGGGGATTGCATTGAATCTGTAGATTGCTTTTGGCAAGATAGCCATTTTTACAATGTTGGTCCTGCCAATCCATGAGCATGGGAGATCTTTCCATCTTCTGAGATCTTCTTTAATTTCTTTCTTCAGGGACTTGAAGTTTTTATCATACAGATCTTTCACTTCCTTCGTTAGAGTCACGCCGAGATATTTTATATTATTTGTGGCTATTGAGAAGGGTGTTGTTTCCCTAATTTCTTTCTCGGCCTGTTTATTCTTTGTGTAGAGAAAGGCCATTGACTTGTTTGAGTTAATTTTATATCCAGCTACTTCACCGAAGCTGTTTATCAGGTTTAGGAGTTCTCTGTTGGAATTTTTAGGGTCACTTATATATACTATCATATCATCTGCAAAAAGTGATATTTTGACTTCCTCTTTTCCAATTTGTATCCCCTTGATCTCCTTTTGTTGTCGAATTGCTCTGGCTAATACTTCAAGTACTATGTTGAAAAGGTAGGGAGAAAGTGGGCAGCCTTGTCTAGTCCCTGATTTTAGTGGGATTGCTTCCAGCTTCTCTCCATTTACTTTGATGTTGGCTACTGGTTTGCTGTAGATTGCTTTTATCATGTTTAGGTATTGGCCTTGAATTCCTGATCTTTCCAGAACTTTTATCATGAATGGGTGTTGGATCTTGTCAAATGCTTTTTCTGCATCTAACGAGATGATCATGTGGTTTTTGTCTTTGAGTTTGTTTATATAATGGATTACATTGATGGATTTTCGTATATTAAACCATCCCTGCATCCCTGGAATAAAACCTACTTGGTCAGGATGGATGATTGCTTTAATGTGTTCTTGGATTCGGTTAGCGAGAATTTTATTAAGGATTTTTGCATCGATGTTCATAAGAGAAATTGGTCTGAAGTTCTCTATCTTTGTTGGATCTTTCTGTGGTTTAGGTATCAGAGTAATAGTGGCTTCATAAAATGAGTTGGGTAGAATACCTTCTACTTCTATCTTGTGAAAAAGTTTGTGCAGAACTGGAGTTAGATCTTCTTTGAAGGTCTGATAGAACTCTGCACTAAACCCGTCTGGTCCTGGGCTTTTTTTGGCTGGGAGACTATTAATAACTGCTTCTATTTCTTTAGGGGATATGGGACTGTTTAGAAGGTCAACTTGATCCTGATTCAACTTTGGTACCTGGTATCTGTCCAGAAATTTGTCCATTTCGTCCAGGTTTTCCAGTTTTGTTGAGTATAGCCTTTTGTAGAAGGATCTGATGGTGTTTTGGATTTCTTCAGGATCTGTTGTTATGTCTCCCTTTTCATTTCTGATTTTGTTAATTAGGATTTTGTCCCTGTGCCCTTTAGTGAGTCTAGCTAAGGGTTTATCTATCTTGTTGATTTTCTCAAAGAACCAACTCCTCGTTTGGTTAATTCTTTGAATAGTTCTTCTTGTTTCCACTTGGTTGATTTCACCCCTGAGTTTGATTATTTCCTGCCGTCTACTCCTCTTGGGTGAATTTGCTTCCTTTTTTTCTAGAGCTTTTAGATGTGTTGTCAAGCTGCTAGTATGTGCTCTCTCCCGTTTTTTCTTGAAGGCACTCATAGCTATGAGTTTCCCTCTTAGAAATGCTTTCATTGTGTCCCAAAGGTTTGGGTACGTTGTGGCTTCATTTTCATTAAACTCTAAAAAGTCTTTAATTTCTTTCTTTATTCCTTCCTTGACCAAGGTATCATTGAGAAGAGTGTTGTTCAGTTTCCATGTGAATGTTGGCTTTCTGTTATTTATTTTGTTATTGAAGATCAGCCTTAGTGCATGGTGATCTGATAGGATACATGGGACAATTTCAATATTTTTGAATCTGTTGAGGCCTGATTTGTGACCTATTATGTGGTCAATTTTGGAGAAGGTACCATGAGGTGCTGAGAAGAAGGTATATCCTTTTGTTTTAGGGAAAAATGTTCTGTAGATATCTGTCAGATCCATTTGTTTCATCACTTCTGTTAGTTTCAGTGTGTCCCTGTTTAGTTTCTGTTTCCATGATCTGTCCATTGGTGAAAGTGGTGTGTTGAAGTCTCCCACTATTATTGTGTGAGGCGCAATGTGTGCTTTGAGCTTTACTAAAGTTTCTTTAGTGAATGTGGCTGCTCTTTTATTTGGAGCATAGATATTCAGAATTGAGAGTTCCTCTTGGAGGATTTTACCTTTGATGAGAATGAAGTGTCCCTCCTTGTCTTTTTTGATGACTTTGGGTTGGAAGTCAATCTTATCAGATATTAGGATGGCTACTCCTGCTTGTTTCTTCATACCATTTGCTTGGAAAATTGTTTTCCAGCCTTTCATTCTGAGGTAGTGTCTATCTTTTTCTCTGAGATGAGTTTCCTGTAAGCAGCAAAATGTTGGGTCTTGTTTGTGTAGCCAGTTTGTTAGTCTATGTCTTTTTATTGGCGAGTTGAGACCATTGATGTTAAGAGATATTAAGGAAAAGTAATTGTTGCTTCCTGTTATTTTAGTTGTTAAAGGTGGCATTCTGTTCTTGTGGCTGTCTTCTTTTAGGTTTGTTGAGGGATTACCTTCTTGTTTTTTCTAGGGCGTTGTTCCCGTTCTTGTATTGGTTTTTTTCTGTTATTATCCTTTGAAGGGCTGGATTCGTGGAGAGATAATGCGTGAATTTGGTTTTGTCGTGGAATACTTTGGTTTCTCCCTCTATGATAATTGAGAGTTTGGCTGGGTATAGTAGCCTGGGCTGCAGTTTGTGTTCTCTTAGTGTCTGTATAACATCTGTCCAGGCTCTTCTGGCTTTCATAGTCTCTGGTGAAAAATCTGGTGTAATTCTGATAGGCTTGCCTTTATATGTTACTTGACCTTTTTCCCTTACTGCTTTTAGTATTCTATCTTTATTTAATGCATTTGATGTTCTGATTATTATGTGTCGGGAGGAATTTCTTTTCTGGTCCAGTCTATTTGGAGTTCTGTAGGCTTCTTGTATGTTCATATGCATCTCATTCTTTAGATTTGGGAAGTTTTCTTCAATAATTTTGTTGAAGATGTTTGCTGGACCTTTGAGTTGAAAATCTTCATTCTCATCCACTCCTATTATCCGTACGTTTGGTCTTCTTATTGTGTCCTGGATTTCCTGGATATTTTGAGTTAGGATCTTTTTGCATTTTCCATTTTCTTTGATTGTTGTGCCGATGTT
The DNA here is from genome assembly GCF_000001635.26 of Mus musculus. NCBI lineage: Eukaryota > Metazoa > Chordata > Mammalia > Rodentia > Muridae > Mus > Mus musculus. The sequence continues at coordinate 114,181,837 of NC_000067.6, forward strand.
CTCTATGGAATCTTCTGCACCTGAGATTCTCTCTTCCATCTCTTGTATTCTGTTGCTGATGCTCAAATCTATGGTTCCAGATTTCTTTCCTAGGGTTTCTATCTCTAGTGTTGCCTCGCTTTGAGTTTTCTTTATTGTGTCTACTTCCCTTTTTAGGTCTAGTATGGTTTTGTTCATTTCCATCACCTGTTTGTATGTTTTTTCCTCTTTTTCTGTAAGGACTTCTACCTGTTTGATTGTGTTTTCCTGTTTTTCTTTAAGGACTTGTAACTCTTTAGCAGTGTTCTCCTGTATTTCTTTAAGTGATTTATTAAAGTCCTTCTTGATGTCCTCTACCATCATCATGAGATATGCTTTTAAATCTAGGTCTAGGTTCTCAGGTGTGTTGGGGTTCCCTGGACTGGGCGAAGTGGGTGTGCTGGGTTCTGGTGATGGTGAGTGGTCTTGGTTCCTGTTAGTAAGATTCCTCCGTTTACCTTTCGCCATCTGGTAATCTCTGGAGTTAGTAGTTATAGTTGACTCTGTTTAGAGATTGTTCTTCTGGTGATTCTGTTACCGTCTATCAGCAGACCTGGGAGACAGATTCTCTCCTCTGAGTTTCAGTGCTCAGAGCACTCTCTGCTGGCAAGCTCTCTTACAGGGAAGGTGCGCAGATATCTTGTATTTGGACCTCCTCCTGGCCGAAGAAGAAGGCCCAAAACAGGACCTTTCTCAGACACTGTGTTGCTTTGGCAGTTCCCAGGTGGTACAGACTCTCACTTAAGCAGACTAAATTCCTAAGTTCCTTGGAGTCCCGGGACCAAGATGGCGACCGCTGCTGCTGTGGCTTAGGCCGCCTCCCCAGCCGGGTGGGCACCTGTCCTCCGGTCCGGAAGGTGGCCGGCTGTCCCCGGCCCACACAGGGTGCTGCCTCAGCCCCTCTGTGCTTCTGCCTGTTCCAGAAGCTGTCAGGTTCTCTGGCGCACCCTCTCACCTGTTCAGACTAATTTCCTAAGTTCGGCGGGTCCCGGACCAAGATGGCGACCGCTGCTGCTGTGGCTTAGGCCGCCTCCCCAGCCGGGTGGGCACCTGTCCTCTGGTCCGGAAGGTGGCCGGCTGTCCCCGGCCCACGCAGGGTGCTGCCTCAGCGCCTCTGTGCTTCCGCCTGTTCCAGAAGCTGTCGGGTTCTCTGGCGCACCCTCTCACCTGTTCAGACTAATTTCCTAAGTTCGGCGGGTCTCGGACCAAGATGGCGACCGCTGCTGCTGTGGCTTAGGCCGCCTCCCCAGCCGGGTGGGCACCTGTCCTCTGGTCCGGAAGGTGGCCGGCTGTCCCCGGCCCACGCAGGGTGCTGTCTCAGCGCCTCTGTGCTTCCGCCTGTTCCAGAAGCTGTCAGGTTCTCTGGCGCACCCTCTCACCTGTTCAGACTAATTTCCTAAGTTCGGCGGGTCCCGGACCAAGATGGCGACCGCTGCTGCTGTGGCTTAGGTCGCCTCCCCAGCCGGGCGGGCACCTGTCCTCCGGTCCGGAAGGTGGCCGGCTGTCCCCGGCCCACTCAGGGTGCTGCCTCAGCCCCTCTGTGCTTCTGCCTGTTCCAGAGGCTGTCAGGTTCTCTGGCGCACCCTCTCACCTGTTCAGACTAATTTCCTAAGTTCGGCGGGTCCCGGACCAAGATGGCGACCGCTGCTGCTGTGGCTTAGGCCGCCTCCCCAGCCGGGCGGGCACCTGTCCTCCGGTCCAGCCGGTGGCTGGCTGTCCCCGGCCCACAAAGGGTGCTGCCTCAGTGCCTCTGTGCTTCCGCCTGTTCCAGAAGCTGTCAGGTTCTCTGGCGCACCCTCTCACCTGTTCAGACTAATTTCCTAAGTTCGGCGGGTCTCGGACCAAGATGGCGACCGCTGCTGCTGTGGCTTAGGTCGCCTCCCCAGCCGGGCGGGCACCTGTCCTCTGGTCCGGAAGGTGGCCGGCTGTCCCCGGCCCACACAGGGTGCTGCCTCAGCGCCTCTGTGCTTCCGCCTGTTCCAGAAGCTGTCAGGTTCTCTGGCGCACCCTCTCACCTGTTCAGACTAATTTCCTAAGTTCGGCGGGTCTCGGACCAAGATGGCGACCGCTGCTGCTGTGGCTTAGGTCGCCTCCCCAGCCGCTGTTTTGTTTTTTCTAATGATGATGATTATGATAAATATTTACTGTGAGTGAAAAGTCAATAGTGATCAAAGTACTCCTCCAGTCCTACACCAGACTCTCATTTACGAAAGGTTGCCTGAAACTTAAAATAAGTTAAAGTTAGCCTTGAACTTCTAATTCTTTTGTCTCTTCCTCACAAGTGCTGGTGTTGTAGGCATTTACATATCTAGATTATGGGGTGTGTGAGATGGAACCCAGGGATTTAAGTATGCAAAGCAAGCCTTCTATAAGCAGCCATGGTCCAGCACCTTTCTGTTTCAACTTATAGCTGGTGATTCCTGAGCAAGATATAGATGATAAACAGGATAATTTAATCTGAAACCATAGAGAAATAAGCCTCTGTTGGATAGAAATAGAGACTGACGGATGAATTCTATAAGTGAACAAGAGTCAAATATTGTACCTGACCTATTTTTTTTCAGATTTTCTGAATTTATTCTCCCATGCAATAGCACTTTGTATTGAAATTTAATTCTGAAATTCATCTGAACTTTGCTGATCACTATCCTCTGGTCTGGTTTCTCTTTCTGATTGGAGCTTCATACATGTTCACATATTATAGCTTGTGTTTCAATGTAATATTTCTGCTACAATGCAAATTTATTTAAAAGTGATTAGTCTGAACAAAGTGACAAAGTTATTTAAAAATATCCTACATTAGTTTCAATACATTACAGAATAGGTTAAGAGGTTATACGTTTGGCCAGGTATATGATTCAGTTTCTAAGGTGCTTGGTTTAGGAAAAATTCCTTCTATTAATATGCCTTTTCTGTTATTAGTAAACAAATATACTAAATACTAGGTACTAGCACACCCTTTTGAGCGGATTTCCGCAGAACTACAAAGACATACTCCTTTTTTAGTGATGCTTTATAGACAAACAGATGATTTCTTAAATGTTAATGATGGCCTTATAAGAATTCCTAAAATTAAATCAGTATTTATTAAGCTCTTTCATAGTAGGACTGCTACTAGGTCCTTTCTTATAGTCAAAACTGCAATGAGAACTGTGCCAAATTTAATATCACTTCTGATAGTAAACAGACACTCTACTTCTCATAGCACTTTCTAAAAGGTTGCAAAACCATTAACCAAGGGTCATTAAAAAGGGAACTAAAGATTTACCATAGGTGCTAGGACAAAAGATTAGATATTGACTGGGTTTATCTGTACAAAACCTCACTAATAACTTAATTATTTTTTTAACTCTTCATGAACCTGTGTGTTGGGAGCCGCCCCCACATTCGCCGTTACAAGATGGCGCTGACATCCTGTGTTCTAAGTGGTAAACAAATAATCTGCGCATGTGCCAAGGGTATCTTATGACTACTTGTGCTCTGCCTTCCCCGTGACGTCAACTCGGCCGATGGGCTGCAGCCAATCAGGGAGTGACACGTCCGAGGCGAAGGAGAATGCTCCTTAAGAGGGACGGGGTTTCGTTCTCTCTCTCTCTTGCTTTTCTCTCTCTCTTGCTTTTTCGCTCTCTTGCTTTTCTCTCTCTCTTGCTTTTCTCTCTCTCTTGCTTCTTGCTCTCTTGCTTCTTGCACTCTGTTCCTGAAGATGTAAGAATAAAGCTTTGCCGCAGAAGATTCTGGTCTGTGGTGTTCTTCCTGGCCGGTCGTGAGAACGCGTCTAATAACAATTGGTGCCGAATTCCGGGACGAGAAAAAAAACTCGGGACTGGCGCAGGAGGGATACTTCATTTCAGAACCAGAACTGCGGATCACGTTTATAAAGGTTCCCGTAACACAGACTGTTGAGAAGGATTCAACTGCCGAATTCAGAACTCATCAGCTGGGGAACGACGGTGATAAAGGTTCCCGTAAAGCAGACTGTTAAGAAGGATTCAACTGTATGAATTCAGAACTTTTCAGCTGGGGAACGAGGTAAGTCTGATCTTGAACTTTCTAACGAAATTCAAGACAGTCTATCAGAAGTAAAGTGGAATATGTTTGGCCTTGAATTTTTTCTGGTGTTAGGAGCCCTTTTGTTCCTTTTCACATGTTATCAAGTGGTTAAGATAGGGCTGAAAATTCTAGAGGAAATTCAGGACAATCTATCAGAAGTAAAGCGGGGAGAGAGAGTAGGAACAAAGAGAAAATATGGTACACAAAATAAGTATACAGGCCTTTCCAAGGGTCTTGAACCCGAGGAAAAGTTAAGGTTAGGTAAGAATACCTGGAGAGAGATTAGAAGAAAAAGAGGAAAAAGGGAAAAGAAGAAAGATCAATTAGCGGAGGTCTCTAGGAGAAGGAGCCTGTGCTCTGAAGAAACAGACTGGGAGAAAAAAGCGGCTCATTATGAAAGAAAAGGATACCAGCCGCCAAGTAAAGTGCTAACTAGTCATTTAAGGAAAAAGCCAAAAGCGGCTGGCGAAGGCCAGTTTGCTAATTGGCCTCAGGGCAATCGGCTACCAGGTGCACTCCCGCCCTATGCGGAGTCCCCGCCCTGCGTAGTGCGTCAGCCCGTAGTGCGTCAGCAATGCGCAGAGAGGCAGTGCGCAGAGAGGCAGTGCGCAGACTCATTCATTCCCCGAGAGGAACAAAGGAAAATACAACAGGCATTTCCAGTCTTTGAAGGAGCCGAGGGTGGGCGTGTCCACGCTCCGGTAGAATATGTGCAGATTAAATATGGAATTAATGCTAATTTTACCTTGGTGCAGTTAGACAGGCTTGCCGGCATGGCACTAACTCCTGCCGACTGGCAAATGATTGCAAAAGCCGCTCTCCCTAATATGGGCAAATATTTGGAATGGAGATCTCTGTGGCGAGAGGCTGCACAGGCGCAGGACCGAGCAAACGCTGCTGCTTTAACTCCAGAGCAGAGAGATTGGACTTTTGACTTGTTAACGGGTCAGAGAGCTTATTCTGCTAAACCTGATAAGAGGTATCAATGGAAGGTCTTACCACAGGGGATGTCCAATAGTCCTACAATGTGCCAGCTTTATATGCAAGAAGCTCTTTTGCCAGTGAGGGAACAATTCCCCTCTTTAATTTTGCTCCTTTACATGGATGACATCCTCCTGTGCCATAAAGACCTTACCATGCTACAAAAGGCATATCCTTTTCTACTTAAAACTTTAAGTCAGTGGGGTTTACAGATAGCCACAGAAAAGGTCCAAATTTCTGATACAGGACAATTCTTGGGCTCTGTGATGTCCCCAGATAAGATTGTGCCCCAAAAGGTAGAGATAAGAAGAGATCACCTCCATACCTTAAATGATTTTCAAAAGCTGTTGGGAGATATTAATTGGCTTAGACCTTTTTTAAAGATTCCTTCCGCTGAGTTAAGGCCTTTGTTTAGTATTTTAGAAGGAGATCCTCATATCTCCTCCCCTAGGACTCTTACTCTAGCTGCTAACCAGGCCTTACAAAAAGTGGAAAAGGCCTTACAGAATGCACAATTACAACGTATTGAGGATTCGCAGCCTTTCAGTTTGTGTGTCTTTAAGACAGCACAATTGCCAACTGCAGTTTTGTGGCAGAATGGGCCATTGTTGTGGATCCATCCAAACGTATCCCCAGCTAAAATAATAGATTGGTATCCTGATGCAATTGCACAGCTTGCCCTTAAAGGTCTAAAAGCAGCAATCACCCACTTTGGGCAAAGTCCATATCTTTTAATTGTACCTTATACCGCTGCACAGGTTCAAACCTTGGCAGCCGCATCTAATGATTGGGCAGTTTTAGTTACCTCCTTTTCAGGAAAAATAGATAACCATTATCCAAAACATCCAATCTTACAGTTTGCCCAAAATCAATCTGTTGTGTTTCCACAAATAACAGTAAGAAACCCACTTAAAAATGGGATTGTGGTATATACTGATGGATCAAAAACTGGCATAGGTGCCTATGTGGCTAATGGTAAAGTGGTATCCAAACAGTATAATGAAAATTCACCTCAAGTGGTAGAATGTTTAGTGGTCTTAGAAGTTTTAAAAACCTTTTTAAAACCCCTTAATATTGTGTCAGATTCCTATTATGTGGTTAATGCAGTAAATCTTTTAGAAGTGGCTGGAGTGATTAAGCCTTCCAGTAGAGTTGCCAATATTTTTCAGCAGATACAATTAGTTTTGTTATCTAGAAGATCTCCTGTTTATATTACTCATGTTAGAGCCCACTCAGGCCTACCTGGCCCCATGGCTCTGGGAAATGATTTGTCAGATAAGGCCACTAAAGTGGTGGCTGCTGCCCTATCATCCCCGGTAGAGGCTGCAAAAAATTTTCATAACAATTTTCATGTGACGGCTGAAACATTACGCAGTCGTTTCTCCCTGACAAGAAAAGAAGCCCGTGACATTGTTACTCAATGTCAAAGCTGCTGTGAGTTCTTGCCAGTTCCTCATGTGGGAATTAACCCACGCGGTATTCGACCTCTACAGGTCTGGCAAATGGATGTTACACATGTTTCTTCCTTTGGAAAACTTCAATATCTCCATGTGTCCATTGACACATGTTCTGGCATCATGTTTGCTTCTCCATTAACCGGAGAAAAAGCCTCACATGTGATTCAACATTGCCTTGAGGCATGGAGTGCTTGGGGGAAACCCAGACTCCTTAAGACTGATAATGGACCAGCTTATACGTCTCAAAAATTCCAACAGTTCTGCCGTCAGATGGACGTGACCCACCTGACTGGACTTCCATACAACCCTCAAGGACAGGGTATTGTTGAGCGTGCGCATCGCACCCTCAAAACCTATCTTATAAAACAGAAGAGGGGAACTTTTGAGGAGACTGTACCCCGAGCACCAAGAGTGTCGGTGTCTTTGGCACTCTTTACACTCAATTTTTTAAATATTGATGCTCATGGCCATACTGCGGCTGAACGTCATTGTTCAGAGCCAGATAGGCCCAATGAGATGGTTAAATGGAAAAATGTCCTTGATAATAAATGGTATGGCCCGGATCCTATTTTGATAAGATCCAGGGGAGCTATCTGTGTTTTCCCACAGAATGAAGACAACCCATTTTGGGTACCAGAAAGACTCACCCGAAAAATCCAGACTGACCAAGGGAATACTAATGTCCCTCGTCTTGGTGATGTCCAGGGCGTCAATAATAAAGAGAGAGCAGCGTTGGGGGATAATGTCGACATTCCCACTCCCAATGACGGTGATGTATAATGCTCAAGTATTCTCCTGCTTTTTTACCACTAACTAGGAACTGGGTTTGGCCTTAATTCAGACAGCCTTGGCTCTGTCTGGACAGGTCCAGATGACTGACACCATTAACACTTTGTCAGCCTCAGTGACTACAGTCATAGATAAACAGGCCTCAGCTAATGTCAAGATACAGAGAGGTCTCATGCTGGTTAATCAACTCATAGATCTTGTCCAGATACAACTAGATGTATTATGACAAATAACTCAGCTGGGATGTGAACAAAAGTTTCCGGGATTGTGTGTTATTTCCATTCAGTATGTTAAATTTACTAGGACAGCTAATTTGTCAAAAAGTCTTTTTCAGTATATGTTACAGAATTGGATGGCTGAATTTGAACAGATCCTTCGGGAATTGAGACTTCAGGTCAACTCCACGCGCTTGGACCTGTCCCTGACCAAAGGATTACCCAATTGGATCTCCTCAGCATTTTCTTTCTTTAAAAAATGGGTGGGATTAATATTATTTGGAGATACACTTTGCTGTGGATTAGTGTTGCTTCTTTGATTGGTCTGTAAGCTTAAGGCCTAAACTAGGAGAGACAAGGTGGTTATTGCCCAGGCGCTTGCAGGACTAGAACATGGAGCTTCCCCTGATATATCTATGCTTAGGCAATAGGTCGCTGGCCACTCAGCTCTTATATCCCATGAGGCTAGACTCATTGCACGGGATAGAGTGAGTGTGCTTCAGCAGCCCGAGAGAGTTGCAAGGCTAAGCACTGCAATGGAAAGGCTCTGCGGCATATATGAGCCTATTCTAGGGAGACATGTCATCTTTCATGAAGGTTCAGTGTCCTAGTTCCCTTCCCCCAGGCAAAACGACACGGGAGCAGGTCAGGGTTGCTCTGGGTAAAAGCCTGTAAGCCTAAGAGCTAATCCTGTACATGGCTCCTTTACCTACACACTGGGGATTTGACCTCTATCTCCACTCTCATTAATATGGGTGGCCTATTTGCTCTTATTAAAAGAAAAAGGGGGAGATGTTGGGAGCCGCCCCCACATTCGCCGTTACAAGATGGCGCTGACATCCTGTGTTCTAAGTGGTAAACAAATAATCTGCGCATGTGCCAAGGGTATCTTATGACTACTTGTGCTCTGCCTTCCCCGTGACGTCAACTCGGCCGATGGGCTGCAGCCAATCAGGGAGTGACACGTCCGAGGCGAAGGAGAATGCTCCTTAAGAGGGACGGGGTTTCGTTCTCTCTCTCTCTTGCTTTTCTCTCTCTCTTGCTTTTTCGCTCTCTTGCTTTTCTCTCTCTCTTGCTTTTCTCTCTCTCTTGCTTCTTGCTCTCTTGCTTCTTGCACTCTGTTCCTGAAGATGTAAGAATAAAGCTTTGCCGCAGAAGATTCTGGTCTGTGGTGTTCTTCCTGGCCGGTCGTGAGAACGCGTCTAATAACACCTGTGGGGCTGTGACAGGTGATGAATGTTTAGGCAGATAATTACTCCTAATGGATATGCACGTAAACATTCTCTGTTGTAAACTTCTTATTTGATTTATGATTTGAATATATGTATATACTTGTGATGAATATATTGCCATGTGATAATGTATAAGTGCTGAAGACAAAGAGAAGAGATAGAACTGAGTTGAGCAGAACTTTTAAACTGTACACTTTTTAGTCAGAGGTGAACACAAATTTTTAGAACAGAACTGAGGATAATTTTTTAGTCAGGGCACAAGAGAACTTTTTAGACACAACTGAACTCAATAGGAACTTAGAAACAAAGGCATAGCATTGGGGAAAAAAATGCTGAGAGTAAGAGCACTATTGTGACATCAGAGTGGCAGAGACCAAGATTAGAAGGAGAATGCAGAGTAGAAATTTAGAAACTAAGGTAACATAAAAAACTATTAGAACAGTATGCAGAATACAGAGAGAAAGAAGAAAAAAGAAGCTGCATAGAAAGCAGAAGGAGAAAGCAGACTTTTCCTTACCATGGGACAGAACAGTCTTCTGTTAATAAAAAGGCAAGCTTAGTCTTATGAAGAGAAAAAAGCTTTCTAATCACAGGCATTCTTTTTATTTAGCAATACAAGGATAGATTTTCTTTCTCTGTGCAATAATGATTGGGGCTCATTTTTCATGCAGAATGAATGAGTTCTTTGTTGCACGGGTACTTGATCTTTTTGCTCCAAATGCATATGTAAGTATGGATGTATATGTGATTATGAGAATGTATGCAAGGTAGAGCAAACTAGTTTGAATAGAAATGTATAAATATGCATGTGTGAATCTGTATATGGATTTATGTGGTTTTATTCATATTTGCATATATAAAAGTTTTTCTTTCTACTGGTTCAATAGAAGTTTATTTACGCCGAGTTTCCTCTTAGCCTGACAAGCAAGAGGTATCTGGACAAAAGGGAAAAGGCTCTAGCAATTAATCCTTTACTTAAGACCCTGCTGTTTTAGGATGAGGTGCTAATGTCAGATACTGCAGTTTCTGGCCTCAGAGGAACACAGAAGGCAGGTCAGCTATAGTAGCAAAGTAACTTCAACAAGTAAACGTTGTATTATTATACACTAGCCTTAATACCTCTTGAGACAAAGTCTTACACTCCACCAATGCTCTTCTCCCTCTGCTGAAACAAAGAGAACTGAGAACAAGAAAGAAGACCAGAAGGGACTGGCTCCTTGGAATTACTTATGGCACCTCGAACAGTGACTTTTTGAGGTAAGCCCCAAAAATTCTTTGTGTGTCTCTGAAAAGCAAGGAGTCTCATATATGGTCTAGTTACCCCTCTGAGTAGTGAAAATCAGTTGAGGACAGTCAAGTAATATGAATCTGCGTGGCCTGAAATAAGACAATTTCTGCTTGAGAGAAAGCATTCCCCATCTAAGCAGAAAGCAAAGTCCCCCACCTCCTCCAATCTAAAGAAGGCACCCTATCAGTTGCTAAGTACAAAGCTCTAAAATTACATCTGTGTGCTCAGCCTGAAGGAAGGCTTTTAGTAGGTTATTGACAAATGCATAGCCACTTGAAACTTCTAGTGGAAGTTTTATTGGCTAATATTAAGCACTGGCCTTCTATGTGATTCTGACACTGTAACTGTAAATACTTTGTAGCTATCAGAGGAGATTCCATCAACTACTCTTAACACTGACTTGAGTCAGGATGGACCAAAGTGAATCTACAGACAGAGAATTCTTTACATATGTTATGAAGCATAATTTTAAAAGACATTAAGGCTAACACTACCCTTCTTACTGACTTTCTTCAGTTTATACAGTAAGTCACTAATGTCCAGAAAGGGAGAATTTTAGGTGTGGATACATAGGAGAAAGTAGGGTTAGATATTAAAAGCTGGTTTACAGAGAATGGCGGATTAGGCATGCCCTTACAGTGTTGGCTATTTGGAATGTGCTTAGGAAAGCATTGGTGAATGACAAAAAAAACCTATGTGCTGAGATTGCCTCCTTGTAAGGAGAATCTATCACTTCAGCCTCACTCGCTCGCTCAGGATCTAAGAACAATGTTTGCTCCTATGAAAAAGAGAAGGCTAAGTTCAGGAGAGTGTAGTAATGAATCAGAAGAGGAAAAATCAACCTCAGAGGAGGAACCTGACTCAGAGAAGAAATTAAACTATCATAAACATAAGTGGCCTACCATACAGCATTTAAATATAACTCCTTCCACAAGACCCCTGAAAAACATAAAAAGAAAACAAAGGGGCTATCAGATCTGCTGCTGCTCATTTACTCCAAGCTCAGCTACTGGATAAGTCATTATTCAGTTTCCCAGTAATTATGGAGAATAGAAATAGGATAAGGATCTCTGATATTTAAATAGCTTAGGACTTTTCATGATTGCTTTAAAATAGCCAGAGCCTGGGTAATTATACGGAGATATGGGGCCAACATGTTTGGTGCCTGGCAGATGTAAAATCAAGATGAAAACTGATAATCCAACATTTGGAGTGGGTAGAAACAGTACCTAAGATCAAAGAAGTCAGCAATGAAGATTTTTCTAAGAAGTTAATTTAGCTTAATCTCCTGTTTTGGATCATCATTGCAGTATGTGAGTGTGAGATGTTGGACTATTCTGTGCCAAGTCATGGGGTTGAGTAAAAGAATGAAGCTTGATATGTTCATGTGCCATATGTAAGTAAATGTAGAAAAAAAATTTAAGAAAGCTCAGTAGGTAAAGTGTTTGCTAGGTAAGCATGATGATGTGATTTCAATGCTTTTAGCCGAGGGTGGATGCTGAGGCTTATAATAACAGCAGTATGGAGTTGAATACTGACAGATACCAGGTACTCATTGGCCAGTGAACAGAGCCTAACTTGGAACTTCAAGTCAGTGAGATGTGCTGTCTCAAAAAACAATGTGGGCACCATCCTGAGAAACCTTGGCTTTGCTACAGCCTACAGGTCCACAGACACACACACACACACACACACACACACACACACACACACACACACACAAAGACAAAAGAAAAAGAAATGAACATTTTCAGATAAAAACAGAAAACTCATGGATATAAATGAAACTAGAGGAGCAATGTAACCCAATGCTTAAATCTCTAAGATGTTTATAACTCACTTGTGTTCCCTTGCTTCATTCTAGTAAGATGCTGTGTTACTGAAAGGATCTATGTTTCACAAAGGTCAGGGCTTTCCCTTTCTGAAGACTGCAAGCAATTATTTACTTCTTTATGCAATTCAGTAACTTGAAAATTATTGCTATAACATTACCATGCAGTTTTTATCACAATTGCTCTGTAGTAAAGCTTTAGGTCAGGCATGGTGATTCCACCAGAGGTTCTTTTATCCTTGAGAGGAGTTTTTGCTATTCTAGGTTTTTTGTTATTCCAGATGAATTTGCAGACTACCCTTTCTAATTCATTGAAGAATTAAGTTGGAATTTTGATGGGGATTGCATTGAATCTGTAGATTGCTTTTGGCAAGATAGCCATTTTTACCATATTGATCCTGTCAACCCATGAGCATGGGAGATCTTTCCATTCCACACACCTATGATCACTTGATCTTTGACAAGGCAGCAAAAACCATCCAATGGAAAAAAAGACAGCATTTTCTTTCTTTTTATTTTTTTTTTTGTTTGTTTGTTTTTTGTTTTTTTATTAGGTATTTTCCTCGTTTACATTTTCAATGCTATCCCAAAGGTCCAGCATTTTCAACAAATGGTGCTGGCACAACTGGTTGTTATCATGTAGAAGAATTTGAATTGATCCATTCCTATCTCCTTGTACTAAGGTCAAATCTAAGTGGATTAAGGAACTCCACATAAAACCAGAGACACTGAAACTTATAGAGGAGAAAGTGGGGAAAAGCCTCAAAGATATGGGTACAGGGGAAGAATTCCTGAATACAAGAGCAATAGATTGTGCAGTAAGATCGAGAATTGACAAATGGGACTTCATGAAATTGCAAAGCTTCTGCAAGGCAAAACACACTGTTAATAAGACAAAAAGGCCACCAACAGATTGGGAAAGGATCTTTACCTATCCTAAATCAGATATGGAACTAATATCCAATATATATAAAAGGAAATCAAGAAGGTGGACTCCAAAAAATCAAATAACCCCATTAAAAAATGGGGCTCAGAGCTAAACAAAGAATTCTCACCTGAGGAATACCTAGTGTCTGAGAAGCACCTGAAAAAATGTTCAACAACCTTAATTATCAGGGAAATGCAAATCAAAAAATCCCCTGAGATTCCAGCTCACACCAGTCAGAATGGCTAAGATCAAAAATTCAGGTGACAGCCAATGCTGGTGAGGATGTGGAGAAAGAGAAACACTCCTCCATTGTTGGTGGGACTGCAAGCTTGTACAACCACTCTGGAAATCAGTCTGGCGATTCCTCAGAAAATTGGACATAGTACTGCGGGAGGATCACACAATACCTCTCCTGGGCATATATCCAGAAGATGTTCCAACCGGTAAGAAGGACATATGCTCCACTATGTTCATAGCAGCCTTATTTATAAAAGCCAGAAGCTGGAAAGAACCCAGATGCCCCTCAACAGAGGAATGGATACAGAAAATGAGGCACATTTACACACTGGAGTACTACTCAGCTATAAAAAGAATGAATTTATGAAATTCCTAGGCAAATGAATGGACCTGGAGGGCGTCATCCTGAGTGAGGTAACCCAATCACAAAAGAACTCAAATGATATGTACTCACTGATAAGTGGATATTAGCCCAGAAACTTAGAATACCCAAGATATAAGATACAATTTGCTAAACACATGAAACTCAAGAAGAATGAAGACCAAAGTGTGGACACTTTGCCCCTTCTTAGAATTGGGAACAAAATACCCATGGAAGGAGTTACAGAGACACAGTTTGGAGATGACAGAAAAGGATGGACCAACTAGAGACTGCCATATCCAGGGATCCACCCCATAATCAGCTTCCAAACGCTGACACCATTGCATACACTAGCAAGATTTTATCGAAAGGACCCAGATGTAGTTGTATCTTGTGAGACTATGCCGGGGCCTAGCAAACACAGAAGTGGATGCTCACAGTCAGCTATTGGATGGATCACAGGGCTCCCAATGGAGGAGCTAGAGAAAGTACCCAAGGAGCTAAAGGGATCTGCAACCCTATAGGTGGAACAACATTATGAACTAACCATTACCCCGGAGCTCTTGACTCTAGCTGCATATGTATCAAAAGATGGCCTAGTCGGCCATCACTGGAAAGAGAGGCCCATTGGACACGCAAACTGTTTATGCCCCAGTACAGGGGAACGCCAGGGCCAAAAAAAAATGGGAATGAGTGGGTAGGGAAGTGGGGGGGAGGGTATGGGGGACTTTTGGGATAGCATTGGAAATGTAATTGAGGAAAATATGTAATAAAAAAAATAAATAAATAAAAAGAAAGTAGTCCCTGAATGCCTATTCCTAGAGCCAGAATACACATGTGCAAGTCAGAGAACAACTTGAGGAAGTACATTCTTTCCTTCCACCAGGTGATCTGAGGGAGCTGAACGCCGGTTGGCAGCACATGCCATTATTTGTTGAACTATTTCTTCAGCCCAGAAATCATATTTTCTTTAAAACACACTTTGTTACTATCATGCTAGTTTGTAAAAACACATGACTAGATTGCTAATTATAGAAGTCTTGTTTCAACACAGGCTGTTTTCCTAAGATTCAAACAGGGAACAGAGGCTGCAATTCCTCTGTTTATCACACTAGAATATGGACACAGGTTCCTTTTTCTGCATCTTCCTTTCTCAACCCTGACACTAGGATATAGTCAAACCCTAAGTACTGAAATAGTGTACACTCAATAGCACAGCCATCTGCCCCTCACTCACAATTTACATGCTAAGCAGACTTGTCATGTGGTGACAAAAAGTGCCACATGAACCTGATTGCATTTCCTTAGTGTCTGCTGTGTGTGTCAGGCAGAAATTAATCCTGGTGTCTTCTGAAATGAAGTCATTCTTATGTTTCAGAAGAGCACAGTCTGAAGCAGCTGACAACTATTTAACCTGTTGGATGTGTTGGAAAAGGGATTTAGAAAGATTTAGCCTGCCAGTCCTGCTGGTTTTGAACCCATTTTGATTGAGAAACACAGCATCTTCTTTTTCCCCTAAAATGGGAGACAGTCTTAGAGATCATGACATAAAACTTTAGTCTCTCCAGAGGAGTTAGATGAAACATTCTTTAAAATGTTGCAGCATGCAGCATGAGGAAAGGCATTCTTTCATTTGCTACCTTAAATAAATAATCACTCTTTCAAAGAAGAGTGACTGAATACCCATTTACATATCACAGGGACTTGTGCTCCCACTCTCCCAGACTCACCAGTGCTAGCTTTGTATTCTTATATTCTTTATCTATTATGAAATAATATCTTCAGAATGGTAGCTTCAACTTCTCGCTAGAGGATTTCCAACTATATTTCAAAACTGATGAATACAACTGGGCTTACTGGTAAGAAGTTTATCTAAATCTAAAGGATTTTCCAACTCAAATCCAAAATACAATTTTTATATTACTGTGGCATATACTATAGCAAATATATAACCAAATATATAGGTTGAAATTTTTTTATCATTTGTGTGTGTGACTGTGCTTGTGCACATGCACATATATCAGGTCTGTGCAAGTAGCTATAGTGCCCAGAATTGAATCTCTGGTTCTAGGGCTATAGGTGTTTAGGTGATAGCTGGTCAGTGTGAGTGCTGGGAAGCAAATCTAAATCATGTGCAAGAGCAGCCAGTGCTCTTAAATACTGAGCTGTCTCTATAGCACCAATATTATGTTTTTAAATTAATTGTACTTTGGTTTTATATATTACACACATTTAATTTCATATATTCAATTTAAAATGGAAATGTTGGATGAATTCTGAAAAAGACTACAGGCAGAGCTACTCATCATGTTTCATAGAAATTCTGGCCCGGGGCAATAAAGTTTTCTTGGTTGGGTAGAAGATGCTATTTGGGCAAGTAGCAGAGAAGGGTCAAAGAAATGTGTAACATTTTGTTACCATAAGAACAGCACTGATTAAAAAACAAACATCACACACACACATACACACACACACACACACACACACACACACATACTTCTTCATAATTTTTACATCATCCTTATAAATAAGAATATTCTGTCATTTCAGAGGAATAAAAGTGGGCAAATTATAACAGTTGATATTGTTAGAGCCACATTTCTACATCTTTTGAGTCTACAGCAATGGAGGAAGCATGCTATACTCTCAAGTGCTGAACCATATGTGAGAGAGTGGGGTACAAATACAGAATTAGAATTGTGCTGAAAAGCCTGTGATGGATCATGGAAATATGATATGGTGAGAACTAGTAAGATGCCTCATCAAGTAAAGGTGTTACCCCCAAACCTGATACATGGCACACACAAGGTAGAAGGAAAGAACTAATTCTTGAATATTTGCTTATGACCTCCACATGCACACCTTAGTAGAATAAAAACAAGATCAGAAAACAAAACAAACAAACAAACAAAAACTAAACAAGACCAACCAAATAATTACAACTAATGGTAGTTGTAATAGCGAAGAGATTCTCCTGTGGATAATAATTTTATACATTTGTTTATTTTGCTTGTATGCATGTTTGTTGATTTTATGGCTATTTTTTCTTGACAAAGTGGCTTAATTTAGAATCACGTGAGTATTGAGCCTTACCAGTGAAAGTGCCTTGATGACTTTAATTGATGAAGGTAGACCTCTCATAGTGGGTAAGACTTGCTGGTACCAGCCCAGATAAAAAGTGTATGTCAGAAGAAGGTCTTTCTAACTTTTGCTTGCTTTACTTCCTGAATTCCTTTATCCTGGTCTTGCTGTTGATTTCATCATTGGTAGTGGAACCAGGGTTTCTATTCTCATATCACAGACTAAGGAATAGAAGCAACATTTTGGTCTCTGTTTGCCAGGTGGGACTGCTAAGGCACCCAGGCTTTCAGACAAAGCAATAAGGACAGGAGCCACAGATTGTCACAAGCTGCCCACCCCCACCCCCACCCCCTGTGAGAGACAGCCATATGGAAAGGCATCCAGCCTCAAGGACAAAGTAATTGCTGGTTTCTCAGATATATCTGCATTCCATTGGCTTTGTTTTCCCGAGAACTCCAACTAATTGTGAGTTGAGGATAGATGTTTCAAGTTCAAGAGACAATTTGTGTTTGGCTTCAGATCCTGAGACAAGGTGCATAATTTACATATTCAAGCTGACCTGGCCTCCGGGTTCTCCCATAATTCCTCAGTTTTTACCTGTCATAGCCTACTATCAACCCTAAACTTTGTGACCCAGGGGCTGAGCATGGCATTTTCAGATGCTTAAACATCTCAGAAATCCTCTGAATATGGCATTAATGGGTTAAACTTACTATGGCAGACAGAGACTCCCACATCCTAACAGTGATACCCCCAAGTGCAACAAGATTTAGCCATACTGCAGTTAAAGCCTTCCACCTGGATTTTGGTAGGCCAACCACTGGGTGAGACAGCCCCAAATGACTTACCTTTTGCCAAGCCCCAGCCTTAACTGTGGACAAAGGACATTCAGAGAGATAACAATTTCATGTTGACTAAAACAATATGAGATCATTTCTCCCACGTCCCTCACAAAACAAAACAAACAAACAAACAAACAAACAAACCCTCTCACCTACTTTGCCTGATGGCCAGACTGCCTCTGCCTGACATGTCATAGAGGACACAGGAACCTGGGAGAATTCTCTAGGTAGCAGTCTACGGACTAATCTTTGTCATTTTAATTAGTATATGGCATTGGTTTTATAAGTATCTTTCTTAGGTCTCTGATCATATTGATTGATGGCTAAGCTAATTGTAGCTTGACAGCTATAGAAGAGGCAATTAGCTCCTTACCCCAAAGTAAACCACCATTAGTCAATTCACTACAGACATTTTTTTCTACTATTTTATCTAAAGGAAGTCATTTTGCATTGACTACTCCTGTTGCCTGTTCCCTGAACAGCTCTCTGCTGGACCCTACTTGCCTTTGGGGGTAGGGGCAAGTTGGTGAAGAGTGAAAGACACAGACTCTGGGAGCAGGTGATAAATGCACTCATCTGAGTATTGCTAGAAGCTCCTTTAATACCCTGCCCATCTACTCCCCCTTTGGTCCCAAGAAAGTATCTATTCTAAACAGCAGTTCCTGATTGTCTAGCATTATTTGCACCCTCAATCCTTGCTCTCTGCGCAGTCCTCAACTAAGTCCTCCTGCAGGAGATGCTTTTGCAGCTGCATGGCCCCCAGAGTTTACATAGAGCCAGCCCAGCTGTTCCTGGTACATGCTCCCAATGATTGACCACCTGTGTCTCATTGTCTATATTTTGATAGGAGAAAGTATGAAGTCTAAAGTTTATTTAAGGTCTGAGGATACAAAAGTTTCTAAGAAAGTGTTTGAAAGTCTAGGAAAGTATTTTGAGGTTGGTAAGGGCACACAATGAAGGATTTATCATCTTTAAAAGAAACTTTAAAAGAATCTTGTAAGCTTCTGGGAATCTACTCAAATCTGCCTCGCACAATTGATTCAAGATAAGTATTGACAATCAATAGATTGTTTTCCTAAGCAACTGCTTATTCCTGAGGGTTGGATCTAATTCCCCTTCCTTGGTTCAAGAGTGATCCACCTATCCTCCAAAGCCCAAGACAATGGGCCTAATAAATTCAAATGTACACTCAAGATAAATGTTTTTTTCTTTTAAATGAACAACGAGAGAAGGAGAACAGGAGATAACAAGGAAACAAAATGTCTGGACTGGGGAGGAGCCTCTGAGGAAAGGGCAGCCCAACCCCGGGGCTGGAATCTTCAGGGATGAAATAGAGTATTCTAGGTAGGGACTGAGGGATGCTAGAAAATCCTGGAGGCCAGATCTGCTTTTATATTTAAAATATGTTCATCTGGGGTCTATTCTTTAACTCATTATATTTATCTCCTCCCACTAACACCCAGGAATCTCCTCAGAATCAGCATCTATCAAACTTCCAAAATATTTTCCCAGAGGTATTCTTGCCCAGTCTCACAGACTGATTCTACCCCAAGATGGTCTCACAACCTGGATATCTGTGAAACAACCACCTATTCCTGGACTTTGCCAATATTTCAGCTTTTGCCCATACCAGGACCTTAAAGTCACCAGGAGGAGGTCATAGATAATTTTGCTGTCCCTCATTCATTTATTATCAATAAAAGGCTGGATGTTTGATTTTGTAGCCTGTGAGAAGGGATTGACGGGTATATTTTACATATCAAAGCAGATCTGGCCTCTAGGTTCTCTCAGCATCCCTCAGTCCCTACCTGGACTACCCTACTCCAACCCTGAACATTTTAGCCCCACAGCTAGCCTGCCCTTCCCCCAGAGGCCCCTCCCCATATAATCCAGACATCTTGGTTTCCTTACTATCTCCTTTTCACCTTCTTTCTTTGTGCATGCACACTTTCTCTTTTTTTTTTCTTCCTCTCCTATTCATTCTATCTCTCCATGGTGACATCTCTGGTCTTGATCCTTTTCACAAGAACAGGTTCCCAATACTCCTGAACCATATATAAACTAATCTAGTTTGGATTTGCAAGCCAGATTTCAAGAATTAACCTATCAAGGCAGAGGAGTGGTTTTCACTTACGCAATTTTTTTCACATTGATTGATCTCAGGTTGTCAGGGCTTATGTTAAATGCTTTTACCTACTGAGTCAGTTGACCAGATAATGTGTATCTAAAAAAAAATGTAGTTATTCATTTGATTGAATGATTCATTGATTGATCATTTGTTTGCTTGTGTATTTATTTATGTGTTTGTATGGACATGGTAATGGGAATTGTTCTTTAAGTCATTTGCAGGTTACAGGTACTTGTTTCCCACCTGAGAGGTTGCTTGGAATGCCAATGCAGCAAATACTTTGACACAAATGGCATATATTCATACAGACATGCTCATACATAAACATAATTAAAAATATACTTGAAGAATCCATTGAATTCTCTGAAAACAAAACAAAACAAAACAAAACAAAAGACAATAGGTAATTTAAAATACAGAAACATTGAAAGGGGGAGGAAGGGCTTTTGTAAAAACTGAGCTGAACATCAGAGATCCAAAAGACTGACAATACAAGCCAAGTAAGTTTGTTTAGAAAAATTATGGTGTTTGATGAACTGATGACAGACCCATAAATAATGTACAGTTCATAAATTAGCAACTGCAAATCAATAAGGAACACACTAAACCTACAGTCAACTGATGGATCAAGATGAATGAAAAATAACCCACAAAGGAAGAAAATTAAATGGTCCCCACAAATTCAATAGGGCAGTTTATGAATAGCAGGCTGTAAAGAACTCCCTGACATTATGAATGTTGTGTTGTTGTTTGACCAAGCAGTAAGAAATCACTCTAGGAAACATTTTCTAAAATTTTCTTTATAGGATGATTGATGATCAAATTGTATGTTTTTTTCCCTTGATTTAGGTTGTAAATCCATCTTTGTTTCTATAATAAAATTTGTTATGCTCAAGCATCTTGTGTTAGTCCTGTTGGAGAAATGTATGGCATTATTAGTTATCTTATGATTGCTCTAACTTCAACTACATTTTCATTTCCTTTAAAAAAAAACTGCATGTGTGTGGCTGCATGCTCATTTGTGAACCTATAAGTACAGGGGACTTCCAAGTTTAGAAATGGATGTTGGATCCCCTAAAACACAAGTTACTGTCAGGTGTGAGCAGCTCTTCTGCAAGAGCAGTATGAGTCTTAATCACTGAGCCCCTCTCCAGCTCTAACATTGACTATTAGAAGTCACTATGAACCAACAGTCTACTTTGTACCCAATACCATGCTATGCATTTTATTTTGTAATCTGGGTTTGCATACATTTCAACGATGAGAAAATATGAACAGTTTTGAAGTGCAAGAAGGAATAACTGCTGATGACATCACTGGTAAGTATAGGACGGATGAGCTAAACTCTACCTTCAATGTTGAGGTAAATAGGAAGTGTGGTACCACTCTGCTAAGGAAAGACAGGCAGAACTAGCATGTGTAAAAGAGACTAAATGGAGGGTGGAGTAGCTTCTCAGAAATCATGGAGCTGTTTTTTCTGTTAATAAGGAAGCAAACTCTTGTAAAATGGAAGAAGCATGAATATCCAGGCAGATTTCATATGTGTTACAGATTAACATGGCCAGACTCATAATGAAGCTTGGTTGATGAAGTCTCTATTTAGCATGCAGGAAGTCCTGATTTAACTCTTCAGCAACTCATATAACCACCATGGTGACACTCACTTGTAGTCACATCACTTGGTGCTCTGATCACCTCATATTATCAGGAGATGCAGGCAAGAGGATCAAAATGTCAAGATCATCCTTGGCTATATAGCCAATACAAGGCTAGCTGGGTCAACATAAGGTCCTAAGAAGTAAAAATAATACTTTCTGTGGTATTTTGAATAGGAATGTTCCCCATAAACTCATGAATTTGAATGCTTGGCCCACAGGGTGTTTTATTACTAGAAGTTGTGGCCTTGTTAGAGACAGTATGTCACTGTGAAGGCAGGCTTTAAGGTCTCATATATGTTTGTCTCCTTTTTTTTTTTCCTTTGCCTGTGGATCAAGATGTAGAACTTTCAGCAGCTCCAGTAACATGTCCAGGTACACACGCCCATGCTTCCCATCATGAACATCAGGATCATAATGAACTGAATTTCTAAAACTGTAAGCCATTCCCAATTAAATATTTTCCTTTTTAATACTTGACATGGTCATGATGTCTTTTTACAGCAATGAAACCCACAGTAACTAAAACAGTGGCTAATGAATATTTGAACACATATTAGAAAACAAAAGTTAAATTGTCTACAAATATTGTAAATAACCATATATTTCATCTACATTTATAAAAATAATGCAGATATTCAAATTTAGTAAATAATATAATGGCTACCAAGATTTATATGTGTGTTTAGACATCAGATCATACTTATCTCTGTATTCTTTATATTTTTAATTTTAATTTTCTTTCTTCATATATGAATTTCTTTTCAAAACAGAAAGTATTTACAAAACAATAAAAATGAAGGTTCTACCCTTTAAACTGTTTAAGGAAGAAATGCAAAAGAATAAAAATAATTGTATCTAGATTTAAGCAGCAATTTTCATGATAACTGTCTCTGAGAATCTGCTATCTTCTCCAAAGTAGACTGCTAATTACAGGAATTTCAGTAATGTAGAACCAAAATATAGTAAAGTTACTAAAGAATGATGGTTTTCTCAGGATTCACTTTCAACAGGATGATACCTTCTCCATGAATACATTTTCATTCAAATATGTTCCCATAGACTTGAGTCATATCATCATGCCTAAATCTGACAACCCCTCTTAGTAGAAGTCATACTTCTCACCTCTAAACTGGCTCACATTATGTTTTTCCAGTCTCTGAGGAGCTGGTGATTTTATGGCCTTTGAGTATAGCATGCAGTTTGAGTTTTGCATATGGTCTGCATGGGATGTAGGAGCATTTTAGCATCCTACCTGTTTAGTGGTTGGTGACATTATCTAAGAATATGTGCTAATTATAGAGAATAATTAAGATTTGAACATGTGGAAATGGCTTTGCATTGCAGTGAAAGCAGATCAAGGCATAAATGTTCATGCCATTTACTTTAAATTTGTCTATTATACATATTATATATTATCAATGTAATATATCTGTCACCTATCATCTGAAATACCATCTATATTGTATTTGTCTACCTGTCTATTATTTATCATTGATTATCAAAAATATATCATTTTTATGTCATTCTTCTGTCAATCTGTCTACAATCTGTATTTCAAACAACTATAGTTGATGTAGATTTCATGAAGCTTTTGATCTCTGAAATAAAAATTCATAATGGATATTAGTCTCCTATCCGATTTGGGATATGTAAAGATCCTTTCACAATCTGTTGGTGGTATTTTTGTCTTATTGACGGTGTCTTTTGCTTTGCAGAAGCTTTGCAATTTTATGAGGTCCCATTTATCGATTCTCGATCTTACAGCACAAGCCATTGCTGTTCTATTCAGGAATTTTTCCCCTGTACCCAAATCTTCAAGGCTTTTCCCTACTTTCTCCTAAATAAGTTTCAGTGTCTCTGGTTTTATGTAAAGTTCCTTGATCCACTTAGATTTGACCTTAGTACAAGGAGATAGTTATGGATCGATTCACATTCTTCTACATGATAACAACCAGTTGTGCCAGCACCATTTGTTGAAAATGCTGTCTTTTTTCCACTGGATGGTTTTAGCTCCCTTGTCAAAGATCAAGTGACCATAGGTGCGTGGGTTCATTTCTGGGTCTTCAATTCTATTCCATTGGTCTACTTGTCTGTCACTATACCAGTACCATGCAGTTTTTATCACAATTACTCTTTAGTACAGCTTTAGGTCAGGCATGGTGATTCCACCAGAGGTTCTTTTATCCTTGAGAAGAGTTTTTGCTATCCTAGGTTTTTTGTTATTCCAGATTAATTTGCAGATTGTTCTTTCTAACTCGTTGAAGAATTGAGTTGGAATTTTGATGGGGATTGCATTGAATCTGTAGATTGCTTTTGGCAAGATAGCAATTTTTACTATATTGATCCTGCCAATCCATGAGCATGGGAGATCTTTCCATCTTCTGAGATCTTCTTTAATTTCTTTCTTCAGAGACTTGAAGTTCTTATCATACAGATCTTTCACTTCCTTAGTATTTCACGCCAAGGTATTTTATATTATTTGTGACTATTGAGAAGGGTGTTGTTTCCCTAACTTCTTTCTCAGCCTGTTTATTCTTTGTGTAGAAAAAGGCCATTGACTTGTTTGAGTTAACTTTATATCCAGCTACTTCACTGAAGCTGTTTATCAGGCTTAGGAGTTCGATGGTGGAATTTTGAGGGTCACTTATATATACTATCATATCATCTGCAAAGAGTGATATTTTGACTTCTTCCTTTCCAATTTGTATCACCTTGATCATCTTTTGTTGTCTAATTGCTCTGGCTAGGACTTCAAGTACAATGTTGAATAGGTAGGGCGAGAGTGGACAGCCTTGTCTAGTCCCTGATTTTAGTGGGATTGCTTCCAGCTTCTCAGAAGATGTCCCAACCGGTAAGAAGGACACATGCTCCACTATGTTCATAGTAGCCTTATTTATAATAGCCAGAAGCTGGAAAGAACCCAGATGCCCCTCAACAGAGGAATGGATACAGAAAATGTGGTACATTTACACAATGGAATACTACTCAGCTATTAAAAAAATGAATTTATGAAATTCCTAGCCAAATTGATGGACCTGGAGGGTATCATCCTGAGTGAGGTAACCCAATCACAAAGGAACTCGCACAATATGTACTCACTGATAAGTCGATATTAGCCCAGAAACTTTGGATACACAAGATATAAGATACAATTTTGAAACTCAAGAGGAACGAAGACCAAAGTGTGGACACTTTGCCCCTTCCTAGAAATGTGAACAAAACACCCATGGAAGGAGTTACAGAGACAAAATTTGGAGCTGTGACGAAAGGATGGACCATCTAGTGATTGCCATATCCAGGGATCCATCCCATAGTCAGCTTTCAAACGCTGACACCATTGCATACACTAGTAAGATTTTGCTGAAAGGACCCAGATATAGCTGTGTCTTGTGAGACTATGCCGGGGCCTAGCAAACACAGAAGTGGATGCTCACAGTCAGCTAGTGGATGGGTCACACGGCCCCCAATGGAAGAGCTAGAGAAAGTACCCAAGGAGCTAAGGGGAACTGCAACCCTATAGGTCGAACAACAATATGAACTAACCAGAACCCCGGAGCTCTTGTCTCTAGCTGCATATGTATCAAAAGATGGCCTAATCTGCCATCACTGGAAAGAGAGGCTCTTTGGACTTACAAACTTTATATGCCCCAGTACAGGGGAACGCCAGGGCCAAAAAGGGGGAGTGGGAGGGTAGGGGACCGGGGGGGTGAGTATGGGGGACTTTTGGGATAGCATTGGAAATGTAAACGAGGAAAATACCTAAATAAAAAATAAATTAAAAAAAATTCATAATGGTGTTGTGTGGTGTAGTGTGGTGTGGTATTGTAAGGACTAATCATGTGTACAGTTTTAGGACAAAGTACTTCTATATTGCTGAACTAATATTGGTTTTGTTCTTGTTAAGCAGTTTGCCTCTAACTTTGTTAAACTAGCCTAAAGAGTTTGTAGAGCTTAGCTGAAAGTCTGAGAAGAATGAAACAGACATATCTAGTCAGAACTCCTTTTTTCTTCTCTAGCTTTCTGATAGAAGACAAAGTTTCTAGTCTCTTTCCCAGATCAGCTTCAGCACTGTAATTTAAGGATATTTGGAGGCAACCATCTCTATGCCAAGCACTGGATAATTTATATAACTGACAAGTCTCATTTTTTAATATGAATTTGTTCCTACTTTAGACATAAAAAATAGAGAGGATTATTGGTTCATTATAGGTATTAAATGGAGGAAGGCTTATAAAATGCAAGGCATGGGGCTCTAATCCCTTGTATATATTCAGTAGGTATTTATTCATTCCTCAACATTGACAAGAGTAAGATACATTAGGAGGACTAAATCAAATAATGAGTTAATAACTTCAAATTCTATGTACCAATTTATTTGCTGCTGGTCAAGATGTCTCCTTCTTCCTTGAATCTGCTTAATTTCTACCCTTAATTTAAGATTAAGCATTTCTTGAATACAGCTTTCCACTTTCTCCCTTTCTCTTTAAATGCCATTAAATTGGAACTTGAAGAAAGATTTTGAGTTTTGGAGGGCAGGTTTTTTTTTTGTTTGTTTGTTTGTTTGTTTTTTTGTCCAAGTATATGATTTACTCTGTGAGAATTCAATATACAATTTTATTTCCCTATATAATCACTTCTTCCCCTGCATTAGGAGGGACATCAAAAAAGGCACCTCAAGGGTAGTGTAAAGAGATGTTGAAATTTCTGCTGAGATAATAAATGAAAGGATGCAAGTAATAGTTATCTATAAGTCATAGTTCCTGTTCCTAAACCTTAATACTGTGGAATCACAGGATATTTTTAGCTGATTTGCCAGGTGTATATTTATATGTATGTGTACAGGAGTGTTCATATGTGCTGCTGTGTGTGACATATGCATGCGGATGCCATAGGACAAAGTTGAGTGTCATTTCTCAGGTGCTTCTCACAAGTTGTTTTTACACAAAGTCTCTCAAAGGCGTGGGCCTCACCCATAAGACTAGACTAGTATGCAAGTGAAACCCAACGATCCTCCTATTTTTGCACCACCAGATCTAGAATTATGAGTTTTCATTACCAATCCAGACTTTTAAAACCTGGATTCTGAGTGTCAAACTCAAATCTTCATGTCTTAAATTTTCAGACATGACAAACAACAGCAACAAAATCAACAAAAACTCTTCTGTGACTCCAACATTCTAACACTTGTCTAAGTTGCTAAGAATAAATGTCATTTTCTGAAATGTAGCCACAGGCAATTGTTCTCCTCTTTGGCTTAAGGTTTGCGTATTATAAAACACATCAGTGGTTCAAATATCACTGTGCTTGTATACACGCAGTTGCTGATCCATAAAACATGTGACATTGCCAACAAGTAAGAGGTATTAGTGTAGTCCATGTTTCCAACTGTCACAGTGGGATTACAGAAGTAGAAGTAGAAAATTGGAGTAAACGAAGTTCCTGGAAAAGGAAAAGCACAGTTGGCAGAGGGGCTCATGATAGAGAATAATAAATGACGGGAAACATTATTGTAAAAGCTGTCTCTGCCATCAAGCACCAAAGGAAAAGTCAGACGAACTGCCTCAATTCCTTGCACCTCTAGGTTGATTTAGAAGACAAAATTTCAGCACAACAGCAGGAAAGGTCAGAAAGAAGTTGATTCCAGGGTGGTAGCTTCCATGTGTGGTTCAGTCTCCTCTGTGAAGCATGGAAATGAGAAGATAAGATCACACAGAAGATAGGGGTGCTCAGCGAAGATAGTAAATGGGAGAAAATCAAGAGTATACTCCTAAGGCTTGTAATTTTATGGAAAATTGACAGTATGCATTTCTGTTCCATATCACTTGTATATATATGTATATATATATACATATATATCCTTCTTTTATGCACAACTGGTGAACTGATCTTTCCTTTCACTGCTTAATTTCTTAGAAGATTATGCAATATCTTTTCAAATTAATTCTACAGTTCTTTCAGAATTAGAGAATAACCAATATCAATATATGAATCTTCACATGAGTCCTTGCCTACTTGCTATCAGAAAAGAGAGTGTCAATTTTTTTTTCTATGTGTTGGGGTATGTGCAAGTAAAAATGTGTGTGGGCACCAACAGTTTTGGGATTTGGTCCTCAGATATTGTATACTCCCCCCCCCCGTCCTTTTTTTTTTTTTTTTGAAACAATGTCTCTTAGTGGCTTGGAACCTAACAAGTAGGTTATGTTGGCTTCTCAGTTAAACATAAGGACCTGAGACTCTCCAAATCTCAATTCTTAACCACTGGGATGACAAATGAACAGATTTTTATATGGGTTTGGGGGTCAAATTCAGTCTTTCTTTCTCTGTGCAATAAGCACTATACCACTAACTTATGTTCCCAGCATCTCTAACTGGGTGACTGAGGAGTCATCTAGAAGAATTTTTAAGAACATGTAGTCCATAGCCTACCCATTGTACAAAAGAAGAGGCTCTATTCTAAGATTTATTTCTCATTTATTTCAGCTGGAGCTGTTTCCTAATTCACTGAAGAAAAAATTAAAATCTTAAAATCTTCATTTCTGAGACAAAGAAGAAACATTGGACAAAAGGAAAAAGAACCCAAATTAGATCCTGTGTTTAGCCAATAATATAGAAAGTAAACACATTATATAATGCTTATAAAATTATGGGATACTTTCCTGTGAGTCATTTTCTTCTGTTTAGAAGTTTCTTACAGATTATGGTCTACCTTGTCCAAGAAATCAAGCTATAGAAATCCTCTAAAAGACTTTCAGAAATGTTTTATTACACTATGATGTAGAGACAGTTGTGAATAACTAGTTCACTTGCTCTCTTATATGCAAGTCACCTATCATGTAGAGAGGGACATAAGAATACTGCAGGGCAAAGAGGTTCTCAGAGGTCTTCAATATCCCTATCACACTGAGTTCAATAAAGGTCATTGTGAAGTCTGCCACTTCTTCCTATTTTATTTTTCATGTTGTGTATAACATTTCAACCAATAGTATCTGAGAGGAAGAAAGGGATTATTCATCTTACAGTTTCTGGTTACAGCAAGTCATTGTAGGAAAATCAAGGGAGACACTTCAAGCAACACATCCACAAAGAGAAGAGTGTTTAGATAAAAAAGATTAAATCCATGCTGCTTCTTCTTGTTTGGCTTTCTCTTGTTTACAGCAGATCCTCTCTATCTCTGAATATTGTATACCAACCATGGACAAAATTACACAGGTGTGTATGCAGGCTCACCTAATCTGAATAACTCTTCAACCAGACCTCTTTTAGACTGTGGCAAATGGATGATTTAAAATTAACACCACACCATTCTGTATCTGTTAATTAAAAGAAACTGCATGTTACAGACACTGCAGTAGAAAGAAGGGGAGCTTCCCTTAGACCAGGGCTTTGAAAATAACACTTTTCCCTGAAATCCCCTGGAGCAAGTAACATGGGAGAGCTATTGCTTTTGTGCTGGGTAGCAGCAGTCCTAGACCATAACACTGACAACCACTTACTAACACTCTCACATTTTTATTTTGCAGATGTGTTCAGATATGCTTGCCCTTTATATATGTATATGTGTATGTGTATGTGTATGTGTATGTGTATGTGTATGTGTATGTGTATGTGTATGTATATGTATATTCTGTATATATACATACACAGAAATCAGTTCTCTATTTCCACTATATGAGTCCTGGGGATTGAAGTCAAGATGACAAGTGTGGATCCAAATGCCTTTACACTGTGAATCATATGACACGTTATAAACCTGCAAACATCATTTTATAAAATTTTGAATACACACATTTTAGACACTGTCATTCATAATTGGATGGTAATGAAGCTGGAATTAGCTGTTTTCTTCTGAAGCAGTCATTTTCATTTGAATTCAATTCTTATATTTACATAGCCAGCTCTTCAGAGACTCAAAAATTCAAAGTTTCAATAGATTTGGTACTCTACAAAATTACCACATACCTATATAGCATATGTACATTGTTCATGCTTGGTATTCTCATGCTGAGTGTGGAGGAGGCAGAACACAAACACCGGTTGCTAGCAATAGACACCAAATACATTTCTGGATTTGAGGATGAAAGCTACTAGAGCAGTAAAAGCTATTAAGTAAAGAAATAGAGAAACAGGAGGGGAATCCTGCTTGATCATCAGGGCCCATGTGAATTTGCATAGAAATGCCTACCTCTGTGTTGTTGTCTCAGCATTTCTTAACACAGCACTGCAATCTTCCAGTTGCTAGGGCCTTTTCCCATATTTCTGTGGAGCTCCAAATGCAGAGTTCATAGGTTATAGGAGATTCCTGAGGAGGCTGTTTCCTGAAATTAATTTGTGCAGAAGTGAAATATGGTAGAGGGAAAGCAAGCATCCAGTACTTTGAAGAGTAAAATAAAGTATGAGAATGCTATGTGGGTTGCTGGGTTTTTGATGTGCTGGAAATAGCCCAAGGGTGTGGAGAGCCGGTACGTGCTGCAAGCAATCGCATGTGTGCCGCCAGTAATCTCTGAGGAGAGCCGTGTGTGCAGCGAGCAATCGCCATTATAAGATGGTGCGGGCCTCCGCTGTGCCTAACTAGTAAACAAGCCTTGTACGCAGGTGCGAGAGTGAATTCACTCCTAGTCACTCCCATTCTTGGGGTGTAATAGTGGGGTGATGGGCAAGCAACGAATCGGGAGCTGTCACGCCATATCAGGTGCTGAAACGTCACGCTGCGGGTTATAAAAGCAGCGCCATTTTCCCGGTTTGGGATCTTCCTGAGAAGCAAGCAATAAAGCTTTTGCCGCGGAAGATTCTGGTTTGTTGCATCTTTCTTGCCGGTCGAGCGGGACGCAATAAGTGGCGCCGAAGAACCCGGGAACTGTCATCACACTGGCGCAAGGAAGATCCCTCGTTCGCGGGGCAGAATCAGAACCGTGGGACAAAAGGCTCTACAAGGTACGTACAATCTTGAAATTTCTCCAGAGTTAGAAGCCCTTTTGATTGTTTGCACGGCGATTATGAGGATTGTCAGCAAATGGTAGAAGCAGGGCAGAAAGTTCTGGACGAAATTCAAGAAAGTCTATCAGAGGTAGAGCGGGGAGAGAGAGTAAAAGTAGAGAGGAAACAAAGTGCACTGAAGAATTTAGGCCTTTCCACGGGCCTTGAGCCTGAGGAAAAGAGATATAAAGGAAAGAATGCCTTGGGAGAGATAAGAAAAAGGGATGGAAAGGGAGAGAAGAAGGGAGATCGAGCTGGAGAGGCACATAAGGAAAGGAGCCTCTACCCGCCACTGGATGAATTTAAGCAGCTAACTCTTAGTAACTCAGAACCAGATGAAGGAATTAGCGCCTCTGAAGAAACGGACTTGGAGGAGGAAGCAGTTAGTTATAAGGGAGAAAGGTACCAGCAAGATAAAATGTAAGCTACTCAGTTCAGAAAAAGGCAAAAAGCGGCTGGCGAAGCTTGCTGCTCGGCCTCCGGACTGTCGGCTTCAGGGTCCTATGCACCTCTGCTTTATGTGCAGAGGTAGTGGTCAATTTTTACCTACTCCTCATGTAGGGGTAAACCCTCGTGGCGTCAGGCCATTACAGGTCTGGTAAATGGATGTCACTCATTTTTCCTCCTTTAGGAGAAATCAATATTTACATGTTTCTATTGACACCTGCTCTGGTGTAATGTTTGCCACACCTTTAGCAGGTGAAAAAGCCTTTCATGTTATACAGCACTGCCTAGAAGCGTGGAGTGCTTGGGGCAAGCCCACAATTCTTAAAACGGATAATGGGCCAGCATATACTTCTACTAAATTTCAACAATTTTGTCATCAAATGGATGTCACTCACTTGACTGGCCTTCCTTATAATCCTCATTGTGGAACGTGCCCACCGCACACTCAAATCTTATAAAACAAAAAGGGGAGTTGATGAGACTCTGCCCTCAGTGCCAAGAGTAGCGGTATCTATGGCACTCTTTACACTTAATTTTTTGAATCTCGACGAGCAGGGACACTCTGCAGCTGAGCGACATAGCTCAGACCCTGATAGACCAAAAGAAATGGTCAAATGGAAGGATGTTTTAACTGGTCTGTGGAAAGGCCCGGATCCTATCTTAATCAGATCCCGGGGAGCTGTTTGTGTTTTTCCACAGAGTGAAGACAACCCATTTTGGCTGCCGGAACGACTCACCCGCAGGATATTCATCAAGGATGGTGCAGAAGATGCTGACCTCCCGAGGACTGTTCGTGATCCTGACAATGCTGAACTTGTCTCAGGTTCCTAGTATAATGGGCAAGCAGAGATGGGCTATTCTCTCGACTTTCCCTAAACCAATGCCAGTTCGCCATGATGCTATAGATTTTCCAAAATTCTTTACTACTAATAAAACAGTGGATTTGCCATATTTACCCTATGATCCCACCCGAGCACCATTAGGAGAAAATCGCTCTTTACTAGAACAGGGTTCTTTATGTTCTCAAATTAATGGACCAGGAACTTGTATCAACCTCACAGCCTGAGCTTTGGGGAAGTTTAATGAGCATCGAGGAGGTTGGGTGAGCACAACCCAAGATACTTCCAATGTAGAGATAACCTTTACAAATCGGACCTTTTGGCAGGAGGTAAATTGGGTTAATGGTACATTTCTACCACCTAACTTTTCAGACAAAGAACGTCCACACCAACCAAAAATAGCCCCTCATTGGAAGATGAAGGGCTGATCCTGCCTTGGTCTGATTGTCAATCCTCCATCACTCGTTGGGCAGATCAGAGTAAAACCTTTTCCTTTTCTCCCAACATGATAGATAACCCAGAGAAGGAATTTGTTATGAAAAAGGGACTTTTCATACAGGACTTTAGAATGCATCCCTTTCACAAGTGGGTGCTTTGTGGAGTCAATGGCAGTTGTACAGAACTCAATCCTTTGATTTTTATCCAGGGAGGAGCAGTTGGAAAGGCTTCTTTTACTGGCATCTCAAGATTTGCTCAGTATTGGGGAATACATGATGCCTCCCAGGACTCTTATGGATATACTAATACCAGTGTAGAGATCACTGGGTTCAATAAAACTTTGGTAAACCAGATTAATTATCCATCTACCCCAGTCTGTGTTTACCCCCCTTTCTTGTTTATTCTTTCAAATGATTCATTTGAAGTCTGTTCCAATGATTCTTGTTGGATTTCTCAATGTTGGGATGTAACAAAGAACACCCCTGCCATGGTGGCACGGATCCCACGTTGGATCCCTGTTCCAGTGGAAACACCCTCCACCTTATCTATGTTTCGACAAAAGAGAGATTTTGGCATTACTGCTGCCATGATCATAGCAATTTCAGCCAGTGCAGCTGCTGCTACAGCTGCAGGGTACGCTATGGTTAGAGTGGTTCAATCAGGCACAAAATTAAATCAGCTTTCAGCAGATCTGGCTGATGCCATCACTGTCCAAACTTCTGCTAGTACCAAGTTAAAGGGAGGGCTGATGATTTTGAATCAGCGCCTTGACCTGGCGGAGGAACAGATAGGTGTTCTATACCAGATGGCCCAGTTGGGTTGTGAAAGAAAACTGGAAGCTCTGTGCATTACCAGTGTCCAATATGAAAATTTTACTTATGCAGCTAATCTGTCTAGACAGCTTTCTTTATATCTTGCAGGAAACTGGTCTGAAAGATTCGATGAGACCCTTGAGGCCCTGAGAGCGGCCGTTCTAAAGATCAACTCGACACGAGTGGACCTGTCATTGACAGAGGGCCTCTCCTCCTGGATTTCATCTGCCTTTTCTTATTTTAAGGAATGGGTGGGGGTAGGTTTATTTGGCGTTGCCACCTGCTGTGGACTTGTGGTCATGCTCTGGTTGGTTTGCAAGCTCAGAACCCAACAAACACGTGACAAGGTTGTGATAACTCAAGCACTTGCTGCCATCGAGCAAGGGGCCTCCCCTGAAATCTGGCTATCTATGCTAAAAATTTAATTGACATTGGTGGCTGGCCTCTTTTATAGAGTTCGCCCTAGGTCATTTAGTAGTTAATGTCACATAGCACTGCGGTATCCAGGGACGGGCAACTTTCCTCATGCACAGATCAACCTAAGACACGGGGCCCGGTGGCGATAGGGTTACCCTATGACAGGAAAGGCTGTGACATTGGAGGAACGACCTAAGACAGGAGCCACAGCGGATGGGCATAATTACACAGGCCTAGACCAGCCTTAAATTTTAATAAAATAAAAAGGGGGAGATGTGGAGAGCCGGTACGTGCTGCAAGCAATCGCATGTGTGCCGCCAGTAATCTCTGAGGAGAGCCGTGTGTGCAGCGAGCAATCGCCATTATAAGATGGCGCGGGCCTCCGCTGTGCCTAACTAGTAAACAAGCCTTGTACGCAGGTGCGAGAGTGAATTCACTCCTAGTCACTCCCATTCTCGGGGTGTAATAGTGGGGTGATGGGCAAGCAACGAATCGGGAGCTGTCACGCCATATCAGGTGCTGAAACGTCACGCTGCGGGTTATAAAAGCAGCGCCATTTTCCCGGTTTGGGATCTTCCTGAGAAGCAAGCAATAAAGCTTTTGCCGCGGAAGATTCTGGTTTGTTGCGTCTTTCTTGCCGGTCGAGCGGGACGCAATACAAGGGATGTGGGTGTGATGGCACACATATCCTTTTACTAGAATATGTCTAATGGTTGGAAAGAAAGATATGTTGGTAAAATGCTTGCTGCACAACATGAGGACCTGACTTTGACCCTGCAGAACACATATTAGCTAACATACAGTGAGACACTGGGAGGTGGAGAGCACTATAATTCAGGACACCATGTCTCAATACATGCATGCATACATACATACATACATACATACATACATACATACATAAGGTGAACAACCACTGGTGAAGCTAACCTCTGTCTTCCATATGCATGCATACACATGTATGCCCATACACATAAACACACATGTCATAAAATCTTATCTATTATCATGGAACAGACTTATTATTGCTTGTTCAGTTTTGTACAACTTTCTGATCAACATTTTCATTTTTGAGTAATCAAATTGAGGAACTTTACATTTTTGTTAGGATACATTCATTTTAGTCATTTCCAGACCCATAAAAAGCTATATGCTCATTCCCTAAGTCATTTTGACCTATCAATCTTTCTGATAGATTGGGGCTAGGTGCTACTCAGGCTATGCTCACCTTCAGGAGCCCCTTCTCTCCTCGGTTGCTCTAAAAGTAATGGAGAGGTAACCTTAAATGGCACTTGGTAATTTTCTGATGCTCACTTTATTATGCTATGAATGTGACATATCCAGTCTGATACAATGGACACATAAACTAAAAAGCTGAGCCTTTGCCATCTGTGAATTGGAAGAAGCCTTATAATAAGTACATTCAATAGGCGTCTAGTAAGCTATACTGTGTAAAACTTCCTCTCTACCTTTCTACCTCCGAAAGAGGACACACCTGCTTGACCTCAGTAACCTCAACCCCTTTCACTATCCCCCCAAAACTTTCTTTCATTGATCTTAGTAATTCCCTTACCAAATAAATCTTTTACCAAAATGGACAATCTATTGTTTCTGTTGAATTCCAAATCTGTAACTGAAGTCTCTACTCCTCTTTCTTTCTCTGATTGTTATCATCAGAAAGCTACAATGACTCATGTATAGTACAAACATGATGATAGCTGACATTTATGACACAGACACTCATCAGTGGATATTTATCCTGTCACATCTAAATCTATGCCTGTTCTGTGGCCCAGAAGTTACAACGGTGTTGGGAACTGATCCAGTTGTTAGAATATAAAAATAGATTCAGAACTCCCAAGGTGAAATGAGTATATAACATCCTCTAACAAACAAGGATGATCATATTAGAGTTTTGGCCAACAAACAAATGCTGGCATTACTCTTGAACTCTAATATCCAAAACTAGTGAGAATTTCTTGTGACAATTGCTATTTATCGTGTACTTGGCTCTAATAAAATACTTTGATTTGGGTGTATGTGATCTTCCTGCCTAAAAATGGTGTTGACATATACTTCAGGAGCAGCTTAAATCAGTCTCTCATGCTTTAGAATAAGAATTGTGTACAGTAGTTCTTGAAAAGGATTTCATGATATTGGTAACAAAAAGAAAAGTGTGTAAAGAGCTACAAATTGCAAATATATGTTATCTGTGATGAGTTTGTATCAACCCAATTTTTAGAAGCCATGGAGAAAACTTCTCAAAGTTTTCAGATCTGGACATGAAATGGCCAGATATAAAAGTGGAGCCTGTGCGTGAGTTGTATCCACCCCATTGCTTTGTGGCTTTGTGTCGCTGAAGACCAACTTCCTTGGATTATCTTAACTGGATCCCCTTTTTCATGAATTCTAAAATCAGAAGATATCTAGGTCTAGATGAGCCACTGGTTATCTATGCTACTGCACTGAGAAGGAAGCAGGTATGTTTATCTCCACTATTCTCCCTCCCTAGATTTCACTCTTAAAGCTATGGCTTTGTTATGATCATACATATTACCTTCATGGAGATCAAGGTTAGATTCATGATAAGTACAAAATGGTTCACTATTGTTTCTGGACATTATTGGTAATTCTTTTTCTTCAAATTATTGAAGTGCTTGAGATATTATTTGGCTAAAATGTTCTCTGTCTTTGCTAGAACCAGTAAAACAGGATGTATCATAGGTGTTTGGGTTGAGTTAAGATATCCTGAGCATACAAAACTTGAAGTAGGAATCTCAGCCAGGTTGTAAATTATATTGCAGAGGCAATATCATATTGTAGGCAACACACATGGCTGACCAAGAGAAATGGTATTGGCAGAAAAAGGAAGGCCACTAGAAAAAAGGAGTCCAGTGGTTACCATGGACAGTACATCCTAAGTGCTGATAATACTTTGGTGGGACTGCAGGAATCTCTTTGTATCTTGAGGTCAGAATCCAATGAGACAAAATACTGAGGGACTGGAGAAGTAGTTGTTGTATGACTGTAGATTAGTCTTCAGAATTACTTACAAAACTATTTCAGATGCCAGTAACACCATTAATAAAATAGTGTGTTTGTGTATGTGTGTGTGTGTATGTGTGTCTGTGCAAATATGTGTGCATGTGTATTTGCATGTATGATTGTGTTGAAATGTGTGTTTGGTTTTGTACATATGTGTATGTTTATCTGGCTGTGAGGATGAGTAAGTATGTGTATGTTTGAAAATGAATTTGTTTGAGTGTTTGTATATGCTTGTGAATCTTGCTGTCTGTGTAGGTGCACAGTAGTGTGAGGGTGCTCATAGTACATATGTGTGCATGTTTGTGGAGACTAGTGGACAATTGGCAGTATCCTTACTTAGGAATTGACCACTTTAAAATATATATTTTAATATAATCAGAGAGGTAAAGCATATGAATAAAACTGCCCAAGACCTAAAAAAGGAAAACACTAGCAACAAAAACAACACAACTGAGGCAACCCTGTAGATAGAAATCCTAGGAAAGAGAACAGGAACTATAGACACAAATATTATCAACACAATACAGGAAATAACGGTGATACTTTCAGGCACAGAGGATATAAGGCATCAAAATATTGCTCAAAGAAAATGCAAAATCTAAAAAGTTCATGATACAACACATCTAGGAAATTTGGGACACTATGAAAAGACAAACTTTTAAAATAATGGAAATAGAAGAAGATTCCCAGCTCAATGGGCCAGAAAACAGCTTTTAAAAGATCATAAAAAGCTGGGCAGTGGTGGCGCATGCCTTTAATCCCAGCACTTGGGAGGCAGAGGCAGTCAGATTTCTGAGTTCAAGGTCAGACTGGACTACAGAATAAGTTCCAGGACAGCCAGGATTACACAGAGAAACCCTATCTCAAAACAAAACAAAACAAAACAAACAAAACAAAACCAAAACCAATCATAGAATAAACTTCCCTTAACCTAACCAAAGTTATGCCTGTAAATATACAAGAAGCTACAGAACACCAAACAATTCAACCTGAAAAGAAAAATCTCCTGTCACATAATAATCAAAACACTAAATATACTGAATAAAGAACAAAATTTAAAAGGTGCAAGGGATTTCAGCCAAGTAACACAGAAAGACAGACCTATTATAAGCAGTCAGCTGCTGCAGAAGCTAAGGATACCTACCAAGCAGGATCTAGAGCCACTGTCGACATGTTGGAGGATTTCTATAGCTTGTTTGGCTCATGGTGTCAGATGGTATAGTTTTCACATGGCTGTCTCCTTTGTTTAGACACTAGCTCCCAAACTCCCTAATGATCAAAAGAGCTCCCATTAGGCTTAACTCTTCAAAGATTCAGCACCTTCTAATAGCACCAAGCTTTTGGCCTTAGAGATCATTCCAGATCAAATTAAGCAGCAAATATGCTTGGGAAATTTCCTCTAATCATATTTCTATCTGCACACTGGTTTTTACAGACCACCAACTTAAAATGAATACAAGTAAAGGAGAAGAATATGAAGTATGGAGAATGACCCTTGGTCAATTCTCATGCAGTGCAGTGGACGGTGATAGTTACCTGAGTACTCAGAAATGAACTCCGATTTGAATGTTGCTTCATATATAATCATTGCTGTTTACTGATGCATATTCTATTCACATTATAATAGTAGACACTTGTACATTACATTGACATCTGTTGTATTACAAATACCAAATAAATGTTGACCCACAGAGCATGTGAAATTAAAAAAAAAAAGAATTATACCCAATTTCTCAACTAAGATTCTAAAATCTAGAAATGTGTGTGAAGAAATCCTAGAAACAATAGAAGACCATAGATGACAGCCTAGACTGCTATTCCCAGCAAAACTTTCAATTACCATAGATAGAGAAACCATGATAATCTATGACAAAACCAAATTAAACAATATCTTTTTTCTTTATTAGGTATTTTCTTCATTTACATTTCAAATGCTATACCAAAAGTCCCCCATACCCTTTCCTCCTTCCCCTACCCACCCACTCCCACTTCTTGGCATTGGTGTTCCCCTGTACTGAGGCAGATAAAGTTTGCAAAACCAAGGGGCCTCTCTTCCCACTGATGGCCAACTAGGCCATCTTCTGCTACATATGCAGCTAGAGACACAAGCTCTGGGGGGTACTGGTTAGTTCATATTGTTGTTCCACCTATAGTGTAGCAGATCCCTTTAGCTCCTTGGGTACTTTTTCTAGCTCGTCCATTGGGGGCCTTGTGATCCATTCAATAGCTGACTGTGAGCATCCACTTCTGTTTTTGCCAGGCACTGGCATAGCCTCACAAGAGACAGCTATATCAGGATCCTTTCAGCAAAATCTTGCTGGCGTAAGCAATGGTGTCTGCATTTGGAGGCAGATTATGGGATGGATCCCTGGGTGTGGCAGTCTCTAGATGGTCCATCCTTTTGTCTCAGCTCCATACTTTGTCTCTGTAACTCCTTCCATGAGTGTTTTGTTCCCAATTCTAAGACGGGACAAAGTGACCACACTTTCCAGTAGCCCAGCACTGCAGTTATACTAGACAGAAAACTCCAACTCAATGAGACTCACTTCATTCAAGAAAACAAGGAAGTAAATAACTTTATATCATTAAAACAATCATACCCATCCCAAACCCCTCCATATAGCCAACACCAATATCAAAATAATAGTAAGTATACCTTTCAATATCATTAGACTCAATTCCCCACTAAAAAATTCAGGCTAAGAGAGTAGATGTTTTAATAGAATCCATCCTTCTGCTGTGTACAAGAAACATCTCAGCAACACAAATAGTCCATATATTAGTTATACTAAGTAATATATTAATTATTATATATATTAGTATATATCATTTATATATATATATAATACACACACATATATATAATATATTAGTATATATTAGTTATACTAGGTAAAATGGTTATTCAAGCAAATGACCCAAGAGTCAAGTTAGAGTAGCCATTCTAATATCTTATAAAATAGACT
This sequence comes from Mus musculus, assembly GCF_000001635.26. Classification (NCBI taxonomy): domain Eukaryota; kingdom Metazoa; phylum Chordata; class Mammalia; order Rodentia; family Muridae; genus Mus; species Mus musculus. Next base: position 114,220,870 of record NC_000067.6, read on the forward strand.
TTCAACTGAAGAGTATCAAAAGAGACAAAGAAGAACACTTCATGCTAATCCAGGGACAAAATTCACCAAGAGGTCACCTCTCAGTAGTCTTCCCCTATACAAGGAATTCAGAGTCTGACAAAGAAGTTAGAGAAACAGTACAATAGTAACTAGTAACATAAAATGCCTTGATCTAACTCTGGGAAAGCAAGTGAAAGTTCTGTATGAGAACTTCAAGACTCAAAAAAGAAGAAAGAAAGAAAGAAAGAAAGAAAGAAAGAAAGAAAGAAAGAAAGAAAGAAAGAAAGAAAGAAAGAAAGAAAGAAAGAAATTAAATAAGTAATCAGAAGATGGAAAGGTCATCCATATTCATGGATCAGGAGGGTTAACATAGCAAAACGGCCATCTTTCCAAAAGCAATCTACAGATTCAATGCCATCCCACCAAAATTCCAATACAATTTTTACAGAAATTGAAAGAACAATTTTTGAGTTCATATGAAAAACCAAAAAACCCAGGATAGCTAAAACAATCCAGAATAATAAAAGAACATCTGGAGGTATGACCATGCCTGATCTCAAGCTGTACTACAAAAGCTGTAGAGTATTGGTATAGGAACAGACAGGTTGATCAACAGAATCAAATCAAAGACCCAGAAATAAAACAACAAACCTAAGTATACTTAGTTTTTGACAAATATTCCAAAACCACACAGTGGAAAAAGGACACCATCTTCAACAAATGATGCTCTTCTAACTAGATGTCTACATGTTTAAAAAAATGTAAATAGATCCACATGTATCAGTCAGCACAATACTGAAATCCAAATGGATCAAAGACCTTGATGTAAAACCAGACTCTGGCCTCTTGCAAATATGTATCAGATGAGCAGCTTGGTCTTCATCTGGGTACCTCAAAAATAGGAGTGGTGCTGTCCTTGGGCCTGGTACCTACCTGCTTATGGATCCCACCACTCTGAATGGACCTCTTTATCTGTCCTCAGTTGGAGAGGATGTACACCAACTTGATGTGCAGATACAGTTATTGAGGGCAGGGGGTGACAAAGGGAAAGGAAAAGGGAGATTTGGAGGACTTTTATAAGGGGTTATTGTGTGGAGGAGGGACTAATATTAGGATATACATTAAATAAATAAATTTGAAAAATTATATCAAGTCATAGAGATTCTAACTGTCCTCAAATTTGTACTTAGAGATTAGATGAGAGTAGTTGCCTAGCAAGTCCAATGGATCCATCTATCTTCTCCTCTCCCTCCAGCGCTAGGATTACAATCAACCAAGTAAACTTGCAGAAGCAATACTTTATTGGGAGTTTATTTATGATTTCAGAATATTAGTCCTTGAACATCATAGTCAGGAACCTGGCAGCAGGTATGGTGTTGGAACAGTAGCTCCTAGCTTGTAGCTGATCTGCAAACATATGGAAATAGGGTCAAACAGAGACACAGAAAGACAGAGAAAGACAGAGACTCACAGACCCACATAGATTCAAATAGATAGATAGATAGATAGATAGATAGATAGATAGATAGATAGATAGATAGATAGATAGATAGATAGATGATAGATATATGGATGGATGGATGGATGGATGGATGGATGGATGGATGGATGGATCGATGGATGGATGGACAAACAAACAGATGGACAGACAGAAGATAGACAGAAAGCACTAACTATGAAAGGCAGGGACTTTTGAATCCCAAATCCTAACTTAAGTGACAGACATTCCTTCATTAGGGTCTTCCATAATAATTCGTTCCAATTAGTTCCACTAACTTGGAGCCAAGCATTTAAATAGGAACCTATGTGGGCTGTTTACACTCAAACCACCACATTCATCATAGCTGGGGACTAAAATCAGGTCCTCAAGTTTAAACAGCTACAAAAATACCATCTCCCCAGCCCAGTTGTGAAAGTGTAAAGGAAGTATTCACAGTCATGCAGCTACTGCATTCCCTTTGCTTGTTTCAGCTTCTATTTCCTTATCTAAATGCTAGTTGTGGTAATATCTTCTCATGCCTGAAACTTAATTATGTAGCAGTCTGTGGGAATCACTATCATGATAGGGTTGTGTTGATAGATTTTGGAGTACAGAGTTTCCAATCTTTAATTCATTATGCCACTATACCTAGAAATCTAATTTGCTGTGTGGCTCAAGTTTGATTTTTTTAAATGTACTTTCAAAGGTAAAGTAAGTAGATAGTCTCAGTACTAAGACACTATCCTCAAAGACGTTCTCAGACTTTGGGGTAAATTTAAGTGGAATGTGGTTGATAAAATGCCTCGTCTTTGTAAATATTCAACAACTCTAAAGACACCAATAATCTGGAGTAGCTGATATTGTTAGTATTGTTCTCCCAGAGGTGTCGATAAACCATATATGGCCAAGAATCAAAATGGATGTGGCCCAGTACAGAATCTTAAGCCTTCTTGAAATGTTTTTTGTTTTTTTGTTTTTTTGTTTTTTTTTTAGATTTATTTATTTATTATATGTAAGTACACTGTAGCTGTCTTCAGACACTCCAGAAGAGGGTGTCAGATCTTGTTACAGATGGTTGTGAGCCACCATGTGGTTGCTGGGATTTGAACTCCGGACCTTCGGAAGAGCAGTTGGGTGCTCTTACCCACTGAGCCATCTCACCAGCCCTTCTTGAAATGTTTTGATGTGTGATTTAATCTGGTCTAATCTCAACTAAACTGCACTAATTATAGTACTTGGCTTACCCTTAGAGTCAATGAACTCCACACCCTTAATTTTTTGGTCTACTTTGCAGCAACAAGTGTGCACTTCTTCCTATGGAGTGGACTTTAAACTCTATCCTGGTTACACCCATTGGCATACACATGGGCATAAATTGCCATGATTGTCATTATTACAATTGATGAGTTTCAGCACTATGGAAGAGTTAATTTTCTTTTTTTTTTCTTTTTTTTTTTTTGTTATTAAATATCTTGTTTTATTTTAAAAGCATATTTTTTTCTCCTTCTGATTTTTTTTTTTTAGCGTGCATTTTTTTTATTAGGTATTTAGCTCATTTACATTTCCAATGCTATACCAAAAGTCCCCCTTACCCACCCACCCCCACTCCCCTACCCACCCACTCCCCCCCTTTGGCCCTGGCGTTCCCCTGTACCGGGGCACACAAAGTCTGCGTGTCCAATGGGCCTCTCTTTCCAGTGATGGCCGACTAGGCCATCTTTTGATACATATGCAGCTAGAGTCAAGAGCTCAGGGGTACTGGTTAGTTCATAATGTTGTTCCACCTATAGGGTTGAAGATCCCTTTAGCTCCTTGGGTACTTTCTCTAGCTCCTCCATTGGGAGCCCTGTGATCCATCCATTAGCTGACTGTGAGCATCCACTTCTGTGTTTGCTAGGCCCCGGCATAGTCTCACAAGAGACAGCTACATCTGGGTCCTTTCAGTAAAATCTTGCTAGTGTATGCAATGGTGTCAGCATTTGGAAGCTGATTATGGGGTGGATCCCTGGATATGGCAGTCTCTACATGGTCCATCCTTTCATCTCAGCTCCATACTTTGTTTCTGTAACTCCTTCCATGGGTGTTTTGTTCCCACTTCTAAGGAGGGGCATAGTGTCCACACTTCAGTCTTCATTTTTCTTGAGTTTCATGTGTTTAGGAAATTGTATCTTATATCGTGGGTATCCTAGGTTTTGGGCTAGTATCCACTTATCAGTGAGTACATATTGTGTGAGTTCCTTTGTGATTGTGTTACCTCACTCAGGATGATGCTCTCCAGGTCCATCCATTTGGCTAGGAATTTCATAAATTCATTCTTTTTAATAGCTGAGTAGTACTCCATTGTGTAGATGTACCACATTTTCTGTATCCATTCCTCTGTTGAGGGGCATCTGGGTTCTTTCCAGTTTCTGGCTATTATAAATAAGGCTGCTATGAACATAGTGGAGCATGTGTCCTTCTTACCAGTTGGGGCTTCTTCTGGATATATGCCCAGGAGAGGTATTGCTGGATCCTCCGGTAGTACTATGTCCAATTTTCTGAGGAACCGCCAGACTGATTTCCAGAGTGGTTGTACAAGCCTGCAATCCCACCAACAATGGAGGAGTGTTCCTCTTTCTCCACATCCTCGCCAGCATCTGCTGTCACCTGAATTTTTGATCTTAGCCATTCTCACTGGTGTGAGGTGGAATCTCAGGGTTGTTTTGATTTGCATTTCCCTGATGATTAAGGATGTTGAACATTTTTTCAGGTGCTTCTCTGCCATTCGGTATTCCTCAGGTGAGAATTCTTTGTTCAGTTCTGAGCCCCATTTTTTAAGGGGGTTATTTGATTTTCTGAGGTCCACCTTCTTGAGTTCTTTATATATGTTGGATATTAGTCCCCTATCTGATTTAGGATAGGTAAAGATCCTTTCCCAGTCTGTTGGTGGTCTTTTTGTCTTATAGACAGTGTCTTTTGCCTTGCAGAAACTTTGGAGTTTCATTAGGTCCCATTTGTCAATTCTCGATCTTACAGCACAAGCCATTGCTGTTCTGTTCAGGAATTTTTCCCCTGTGCCCATATCTTCAAGGCTTTTCCCCACTTTCTCCTCTATAAGTTTCAGTGTCTCTGGTTTTATGTGAAGTTCCTTGATCCACTTAGATTTGACCTTAGTACAAGGAGATAAGTATGGATCGATTCGCATTCTTCTACATGATAACAACCAGTTGTGCCAGCACCAATTGTTGAAAATGCTGTCTTTCTTCCACTGGATGGTTTTGGCTCCCTTGTCGAAGATCAAGTGACCATAGGTGTGTGGGTTCATTTCTGGGTCTTCAATTCTATTCCATTGGTCCACTTGTCTGTCTCTATACCAGTACCATGCAGTTTTTATCACAATTGCTCTGTAGTAAAGCTTTAGGTCAGGCATGGTGATTCCACCAGAGGTTCTTTTATCCTTGAGAAGAGTTTTTGCTATCCTCGGTTTTTTGTTATTCCAGATGAATTTGCAAATTGCTCCTTCTAATTCGTTGAAGAATTGAGTTGGAATTTTAATGGGGATTGCATTGAATCTGTAGATTGCTTTTGGCAAGATAGCCATTTTTACAATGTTGGTCCTGCCAATCCATGAGCATGGGAGATCTTTCCATCTTCTGAGATCTTCTTTAATTTCTTTCTTCAGGGACTTGAAGTTTTTATCATACAGATCTTTCACTTCCTTCGTTAGAGTCACGCCGAGATATTTTATATTATTTGTGGCTATTGAGAAGGGTGTTGTTTCCCTAATTTCTTTCTCAGCCTGTTTATTCTTTGTGTAGAGAAAGGCCATTGACTTGTTTGAGTTAATTTTATATCCAGCTACTTCACCGAAGCTGTTTATCAGGTTTAGGAGTTCTCTGTTGGAATTTTTAGGGTCACTTATATATACTATCATATCATCTGCAAAAAGTGATATTTTGACTTCCTCTTTTCCAATTTGTATCCCCTTGATCTCCTTTTGTTGTCGAATTGCTCTGGCTAATACTTCAAGTACTATGTTGAAAAGGTAGGGAGAAAGTGGGCAGCCTTGTCTAGTCCCTGATTTTAGTGGGATTGCTTCCAGCTTCTCTCCATTTACTTTGATGTTGGCTACTGGTTTGCTGTAGATTGCTTTTATCATGTTTAGGTATTGGCCTTGAATTCCTGATCTTTCCAGAACTTTTATCATGAATGGGTGTTGGATCTTGTCAAATGCTTTTTCTGCATCTAACGAGATGATCATGTGGTTTTTGTCTTTGAGTTTGTTTATATAATGGATTACATTGATGGATTTTCGTATATTAAACCATCCCTGCATCCCTGGAATAAAACCTACTTGGTCAGGATGGATGATTGCTTTAATGTGTTCTTGGATTCGGTTAGCGAGAATTTTATTAAGAATTTTTGCATCGATGTTCATAAGAGAAATTGGTCTGAAGTTCTCTATCTTTGTTGGATCTTTCTGTGGTTTAGGTATCAGAGTAATAGTGGCTTCATAAAATGAGTTGGGTAGAATACCTTCTACTTCTATCTTGTGAAAAAGTTTGTGCAGAACTGGAGTTAGATCTTCTTTGAAGGTCTGATAGAACTCTGCACTAAACCCGTCTGGTCCTGGGCTTTTTTTGGCTGGGAGACTATTAATAACTGCTTCTATTTCTTTAGGGGATATGGGACTGTTTAGAAGGTCAACTTGATCCTGATTCAACTTTGGTACCTGGTATCTGTCCAGAAATTTGTCCATTTCGTCCAGGTTTTCCAGTTTTGTTGAGTATAGCCTTTTGTAGAAGGATCTGATGGTGTTTTGGATTTCTTCAGGATCTGTTGTTATGTCTCCCTTTTCATTTCTGATTTTGTTAATTAGGATTTTGTCCCTGTGCCCTTTAGTGAGTCTAGCTAAGGGTTTATCTATCTTGTTGATTTTCTCAAAGAACCAACTCCTCGTTTGGTTAATTCTTTGAATAGTTCTTCTTGTTTCCACTTGGTTGATTTCACCCCTGAGTTTGATTATTTCCTGCCGTCTACTCCTCTTGGGTGAATTTGCTTCCTTTTTTTCTAGAGCTTTTAGATGTGTTGTCAGGCTGCTAGTATGTGCTCTCTCCCGTTTTTTCTTGAAGGCACTCATAGCTATGAGTTTCCCTCTTAGAAATGCTTTCATTGTGTCCCAAAGGTTTGGGTACGTTGTGGCTTCATTTTCATTAAACTCTAAAAAGTCTTTAATTTCTTTCTTTATTCCTTCCTTGACCAAGGTATCATTGAGAAGAGTGTTGTTCAGTTTCCATGTGAATGTTGGCTTTCTGTTATTTATTTTGTTATTGAAGATCAGCCTTAGTGCATGGTGATCTGATAGGATACATGGGACAATTTCAATATTTTTGAATCTGTTGAGGCCTGATTTGTGACCTATTATGTGGTCAATTTTGGAGAAGGTACCATGAGGTGCTGAGAAGAAGGTATATCCTTTTGTTTTAGGATAAAATGTTCTGTAGATATCTGTCAGATCCATTTGTTTCATCACTTCTGTTAGTTTCAGTGTGTCCCTGTTTAGTTTCTGTTTCCATGATCTGTCCATTGGTGAAAGTGGTGTGTTGAAGTCTCCCACTATTATTGTGTGAGGCGCAATGTGTGCTTTGAGCTTTACTAAAGTTTCTTTAGTGAATGTGGCTGCTCTTGTATTTGGAGCATAGATATTCAGAATTGAGAGTTCCTCTTGGAGGATTTTACCTTTGATGAGAATGAAGTGTCCCTCCTTGTCTTTTTTGATGACTTTGGGTTGGAAGTCAATCTTATCAGATATTAGGATGGCTACTCCTGCTTGTTTCTTCATACCATTTGCTTGGAAAATTGTTTTCCAGCCTTTCATTCTGAGGTAGTGTCTATCTTTTTCTCTGAGATGAGTTTCCTGTAAGCAGCAAAATGTTGGGTCTTGTTTGTGTCGCCAGTTTGTTAGTCTATGTCTTTTTATTGGCGAGTTGAGACCATTGATGTTAAGAGATATTAAGGAAAAGTAATTGTTGCTTCCTGTTATTTTAGTTGTTAAAGGTGGCATTCTGTTCTTGTGGCTGTCTTCTTTTAGGTTTGTTGAGGGATTACCTTCTTGTTTTTTCTAGGGCGTTGTTCCCGTTCTTGTATTGGTTTTTTTCTGTTATTATCCTTTGAAGGGCTGGATTCGTGGAGAGATAATGCGTGAATTTGGTTTTGTCGTGGAATACTTTGGTTTCTCCCTCTATGATAATTGAGAGTTTGGCTGGGTATAGTAGCCTGGGCTGCAGTTTGTGTTCTCTTAGTGTCTGTATAACATCTGTCCAGGCTCTTCTGGCTTTCATAGTCTCTGGTGAAAAATCTGGTGTAATTCTGATAGGCTTGCCTTTATATGTTACTTGACCTTTTTCCCTTACTGCTTTTAGTATTCTATCTTTATTTAGTGCATTTGATGTTCTGATTATTATGTGTCGGGGGGAATTTCTTTTCTGGTCCAGTCTATTTGGAGTTCTGTAGGCTTCTTGTATGTTCATATGCATCTCATTCTTTAGATTTGGGAAGTTTTCTTCAATAATTTTGTTGAAGATGTTTGCTGGACCTTTGAGTTGAAAATCTTCATTCTCATCCACTCCTATTATCCGTACGTTTGGTCTTCTTATTGTGTCCTGGATTTCCTGGATATTTTGAGTTAGGATCTTTTTGCATTTTCCATTTTCTTTGATTGTTGTGCCGATGTTCTCTATGGAATCTTCTGCACCTGAGATTCTCTCTTCCATCTCTTGTATTCTGTTGCTGATGCTCAAATCTATGGTTCCAGATTTCTTTCCTAGGGTTTCTATCTCTAGTGTTGCCTCGCTTTGAGTTTTCTTTATTGTGTCTACTTCCCTTTTTAGGTCTAGTATGGTTTTGTTCATTTCCATCACCTGTTTGTATGTTTTTTCCTCTTTTTCTGTAAGGACTTCTACCTGTTTGATTGTGTTTTCCTGTTTTTCTTTAAGGACTTGTAACTCTTTAGCAGTGTTCTCCTGTATTTCTTTAAGTGATTTATTAAAGTCCTTCTTGATGTCCTCTACCATCATCATGAGATATGCTTTTAAATCTAGGTCTAGGTTCTCAGGTGTGTTGGGGTTCCCTGGACTGGGCGAAGTGGGTGTGCTGGGTTCTGGTGATGGTGAGTGGTCTTGGTTCCTGTTAGTAAGATTCCTCCGTTTACCTTTCGCCATCTGGTAATCTCTGGAGTTAGTAGTTATAGTTGACTCTGTTTAGAGATTGTTCTTCTGGTGATTCTGTTACCGTCTATCAGCAGACCTGGGAGACAGATTCTCTCCTCTGAGTTTCAGTGCTCAGAGCACTCTCTGCTGGCAAGCTCTCTTACAGGGAAGGTGCGCAGATATCTTGTATTTGGACCTCCTCCTGGCCGAAGAAGAAGGCCCAAAACAGGACCTTTCTCAGACACTGTGTTGCTTTGGCAGTTCCCAGGTGGTACAGACTCTCACTTAAGCAGACTAAATTCCTAAGTTCCTTGGAGTCCCGGGACCAAGATGGCGACCGCTGCTGCTGTGGCTTAGGCCGCCTCCCCAGCCGGGTGGGCACCTGTCCTCCGGTCCGGAAGGTGGCCGGCTGTCCCCGGCCCACACAGGGTGCTGCCTCAGCGCCTCTGTGCTTCCGCCTGTTCCAGAAGCTGTCAGGTTCTCCGGCGCACCCTCTCACCTGTTCAGACTAATTTCCTAATTTCCTAAGTTCGGCGGGTCTCGGACCAAGATGGCGACCGCTGCTGCTGTGGCTTAGGCCGCCTCCCCAGCCGGGCGGGCACCTGTCCTCCGGTCCGGAAGGTGGCTGGCTGTCCCAGGCCCACAAAGGGTGCTGCCTCAGCGCCTCTGTGCTTCCGCCTGTTCCAGAAGCTGTCAGGTTCTCTGGCGCACCCTCTCACCTGTTCAGACCAATTTCCTAAGTTCGGCGGGTCCCGGACCAAGATGGCGACCGCTGCTGCTGTGGCTTAGGTCGCCTCCCCAGCCGGGCTGAGTTAATTTTCTTAAAGGGTATACCACAGAAGAGGGCCCAACCCCCAGAAATATATAGACAGCACAAACTGGAATCTATGTATCACTAAATAATAATAATAGTAATAATAATAATAATAATAATAATAATAATAACAAATAAGATTAGTAGTAGTGGTAGTAGAAGTAGTAGTAAATAAATAGAAGACAAAGTTAGTTTGGAAAGTTGGTGGTAGATTTATGGAGTTAAGGGGGAGAAAAAGTGAATATGCCAAAATTACATTCTATGACATTCTCAAACATTTAATAAATTATTTTTTAGATATTTTATTAGATATTTTCTTCATTTACATTTCAAATGCTATCCCCAAGGTCCTCAATACCCTTCCCCTGCCCTGCTCCCTAACCCACCTACTCCTGCTTCCTGACCCTGGCAATCCCATATATTGGAGCATATGATCTTTGCAAGACCAAGGGCCTCTCCTCCCATTGACAGCTGACTAGGCCATCCTCTGCTATATATATACAACTAGAGACGCAGCTCTGGGGGGTACTGATTAGTTCATATCATTATTCCTCCTATAGGGTCATAGACCCCTTTAGCTCCTTGGGTACCTTCTCTAGCTCCTTCATTCGGGGCCCCGTGCTCCATCCAATAGATGACTATGAGCATCCATTTCTGTATTTGCCAGGCACTGGAATAGCCTCACAAGAGTTATATCAGGGTCCTGTCAGCAAAATCTTTCTGGCATATGCAATAGTATCTGGGTTTGGCATTTGTATATGGGATGGATCCCTGGATAGGGCAGTCTCTGGATGGTCCTTTCTTTGGTCTCAGCTCTGAATTTTGTGTAAATTTCAAAAATATATGAGAAATCTTGAAGATGAACTTCATAAATGGCAATATCTTCTCACAATGGCAAAAGTTTGGGTTTGATGGTTTTTAGTCACAATCAGACCAACAGAATCATTAATCCTCTCATACAACCACCAATGTTTCTGCAATGTGTAAACTAATTAGAATTATCTTTTCAGTAACACACACACACATACACACACACACACACACACACACACACGTTTGATTTCCAAGGAATCAAACTAATTATTTGAAAATTTGATTCTATGGATTTTTTCTTACATATTATTTTTATTTATATATCCGTCAAGTTCATTTATTTATATTATACACTCTGGTGAAAGCCATTCTTGCCCTTTCCACTCTACCCATGTATCTTACTTAGGGTTTTATTGCTGTGAACACACACCATGACCACGACAACTCTTATAAGGACAATTTAACTGGGTTGACTTACAGGTTCAAAGGTTATTTCATTATTATCACAGCAGAAGCATTGCAGCATCCAGGCAGGCATGGTGAAGGTGAAGCTGAGGGTTTGACATTTTCATCCGAAGGCTGCTAGTGGAAGACTGACTTCCAAGGAGCTAGGAGGAGGGTCTTAATCCCACATTCATAGTGACATACCCATACATACAAGTACACCACTCCTAATAATGGCACTCCTTGGGCCATGCATATATAAATTAGCACACCCTGGAACACATAACACTTCCTGTTCTTCCCACCAAGGCACAAAACAAATTTATACTTGTGTTTTATTTTTGGGGGGTGTGGAATGTTTTGTGGCTGAATCCGTTTAACCATACCATTAAAATGAACATGGTTGTAGAGTTGTCTATATGGGCACAAGTATCTTACCAAAGGCTTCTTCAGAGAAGATAGAAGCTTTCTCCTTTTCTTTAACCTTTGAATCCCATTACCTTACCTGGCTGGAATATCATGAACCTGTCTCCCATTTATGACTTAATGATTAAGTGTCCAGTCTTGTATAGAGCAAACAACAGCTGCTGAGAGATCATAAATGTCATGGTGTCATGGTCAAGTCATGCCCATGTGATAGCATTTCACAGCCCTCATCTCCATCACTCAGATTTTATATTCTTTCCACCAACTCTTACATGATGTTCCCTGAGCTGAGGAGGAAGATAAAGATGTGCACTGACTAAGACTAAACATTCGACAATCACTAGTTTTCAAGACTTTGACTAGCCATGACTCTCTACCTTGGGCTATCCTCATCCTTGATCAATGAAGTTTCTCTTCCACGTAACTTATTTTGGCATTTTTGTCAAGCTCTCTCTCCTCTCATAGACTCTACTTAAGTAATATTATATTCAAAATTACATGAAACAAAAGATTTTTCTGGAAAGATTCTGCCTAAATCATATCTATAAAGACTAAAATTCATATAAAACATGAGATTCTATACTTACAATATTATTTTTAGGCACAGGTACCAAAAACTCTAAAAATGTAATAAAAATGGAAAATTCCATAGAATACCCATTATTAGTCCTATAGCTCAACATTAAAATATTGCCAACAAAAAATATAAAACAGCTAAATACTTCCTTCTTGGTTTGCAGTTACTTTCCTGAAGCATTTCACAGCTTCAGCCAGACTTTTATTCAGTCAGTCACCCTTGTAGAATTTGTGTTGGAAGTTCTTTTAACAGTTTGTGAGTATAACAACTGGTTCAGGACCCCTAGAATTGTGGAAAACCTGAGTGCATTCCGTAGCTTTGTGTATAACCTGAGCTTGTCGGTAGAATTTCTACAATTGTAAAGAGTGTGGAGCTATCATCAGGGGAAGAATCCAGGAATCTGATACATGTATACAGATGAGAGTAAAGATACGAATTGAAACAGTAGCAGTATATAAGTTTCTGTTTGAGATCTTGCTTTGTGCAGGACATATTGTGTAGAGTAATTAGTTTAATGTTACCTATTAAAACTAGCTTACTGAACAGAGAGACTTGTTTGGGAGGTAAGCAAATTGTCCAACAATGGACAAGCTGGAGCTTTAGGACAGACAGTTCCACACTGCTTGGTCCTTTCTATGCGAAGAAGACATGTGGCCAACATGGACTGTGGCAAAGCTGCGGCAGAGAGAACAATGACAGAGCAAAGGTAGAATGATGGTAAGAAGTAGAGTCAAAGAAAAGTAACTCAATGGAAGCAATCTTTCCCCCATCCTTGTTTATATACTATACTAACCAGTTCAATAGTCAAAGGCTCCATACGTACAGGCTTGAGCAAATTTTCATTTAATTATTAAGCTTAGGCTTATAATGCAATAATCTACAGGCTCTGTTGAAAGCAAAAGTACTTCTAAAATTTGACCTCAAAAAGCCAACCATAATTCAGGAGATAGTTCATTGTTACAACTGCTTGCTATTTAAGCAAGAGGACTTAAATGTAAGATTTAGGACCTGAAGGCCAAGCATGGCATGGCATGTCTCTCTTTCCAAGGCTTTCAGGGACAGGATAACCACTAAGGCTTTTTTCCTAGCTTATTTATCCTATTTGTCAAGCTCTATGTTCAGTGTCAAAAAATACTGTGCAGAGTGATTAAAACATATATTTGATATTAACCTCTGTCCTCCACATACATGTCCAAAATGTACATACACAGCTTCACACATGCATATGCACGTGCACACTCAATAAAACAAACATAAATGGTTTTGAGCTGTCATTAGTAAAGGGCTTTTGTATGTCATCTGAAGACTTAAAATATCCTATATTCTCTTCTGTCTTAAGATTTACTGTATTCCATCAGATCAATCTTGTTTCTCCTCTATATCTTTCTTCAAAATTCATGCTATGCAAGTCAGTGATTTTTTTTTTCCTGAGACAGGGTTTCTCTGTATAGCCCTGGCTGTCCTGGAACTCACTCTGTAGACAAGGCTGGACTCGAACTCAGAAATTCGCCTGCCTCTGCCTCCTGAGTGCTGGAATTAAAGGCATACACAACCATGCCCAGCTAGTGGTCAACTTTTCAATTCAGTTCCTTTCAAGAAAATATGGAGAATCTATGAGTGGGTGTTATTTTAGGCTCTGGTGGTAAGTGTTTTTATTAGATTTAGTTAACATCACAGAGGTATGAAAAGCAACCACAAAACTAGTTCCTGTTCAGAACTCTCATGAATGATGCATGGAGCTTATAGAAATGCTAATGAGACATACAATTTAGTCTGAAGGACTTCGGAAGGGTTTCTTCAGGAAATGACTTTTGAGAAAAGAGCTTAAATATGAAATTTTATTGCTCTTTATGGACGATGAAGTCAACAGTCCAGCATGTAATTTTTACAGGCAAGATAGTTTGTTGGTTTCAGGTATCAATAAAATGGGCCACATCTTACCCCGTAGGGCCACTCAAAATATAAGTCAGGAAACAGAGGAAGTGAGAACAAATCTTGAACTTTTGTACTTGACACAGGAACAATCTGGGAGACTGTGATATGACCCTGAGGTTAAAAACTAGTTAAAAAAGTTAATGTGCATATGAAAGATGAGCAGGTTGGGAATGAAACTGACAAAAAATAGAGGTTGAAGGTATGAGCTGATATGGCTTTCAGTAAATTATGGATTCTGAAAAAAAAACAATAATTAAATATATTAAAATTTACTACAGTTCTTATTGACAGAAACTAGTCCCCATCATACCTAGTAAACAAGACCCATACATACTTGTTAATGAACATAATATGCATTTGGTGATTCCCATTATGGGGTGGATCTGATGCCACCAAATGCTGGAGAGATTTCTGACTTGAAATATACCTTCCTGACTGTGTGTTTTTGACAAAAACAAAAGAGATGAAGGCACACCTCAGTGGTACAGTGATTTTAGTAAAGATATGGTCAATAGGTTAAGACCTAGAACCACAAAAGGAAAAGTACGAAATAGACATTATATTTTTGACATAGAAAATGTTTTAGTTCAATTTCAATGAAGGCTTTCCTGATAACACAATAAAACATAAATATATAAGAAGAGAACTTGTGGCTCTTAAGGAACATTATGAAAATGGCTTTATTGAACTCTATAGCAGCCCTTGAGGGAAATTGTTGTAGAAAGAGTTTGATGTAAACATAATAATTTTATTTTAGTGAGGGAATAAAATGTGTGCCAGTGGCAAACAATGAGATAAGAAGCTGTGTGTGCTGTAGGCCTATGTGCATATGAGTTGTTGATGCATGTGGGTGTGCAGAATGCAGAGGAGAACATTTGGGGTCTTTCTATACAACTTATTTCAATGATACAGGGTCAATGACTAAAGATGGGACTGTATTATAGTCTGTGGCTTGGCTCTCTCACTCCCAACACTGTATCCCATACAATACTGGAGTTAGAGGTATGAAGCCATACATAGTGTTTTAAGTGGGCTCCTCTAATGCAAACTCAGGTGGTTATGCAAGAGTATCAAGAATTTTCCCCCAAATTTATGTAATTTTTATTATAGTCAATATTTTATTAAAATAGTAATCAGTTCATTATGTTTATTATCAAATTCAGAACTACTCATAGTAGAATGATTAAAATAAAGATTAAACTCAACTATATAACTTACAATTATATAGCTGATATTCTTTATTCCATTTTTCATCAGTTTTTTTAACATTTTTACATTTATATAAATATACTGCATAATTTTATATCATTTAGAAGGACTTTTAAATAGTTTGCAGGATAGAGTAAAAGGAAATCAAGTGATATGAAACAGGATAAAATAGGAGCAAATGTAAGCTGTAAGAAATGAAAAGAGTTATTAAGAATTAAGAAACTGCAAACCTAAGACCACTTCAATTGTACTAACTTATGTTAATTTTTCTTTTCGGTCTAAAAGGTAGAGCATCCTGGAACTGCCAGAACACATACTTTGAAGACACCTGTACTGTCAGGCATCCAAACTTCCAGCAACTAAGCCAAATTTGATTAATTTTCTTGCCCTCTTTATCACTCACACATAGTAGTCACTTGGCTAGTCAGGTACTTGGATTTCTCCCTTTAAATAATAATAATAAAAAAAGTACATTAAGGAGTGAAGTCACATAATATGTCTGTAGGAGACTCTAATTAATTAGGAGTTCTTGTTAAGATCATCCAGTAATGAAAGTACAATAAAAGCAGGGGAAATGGATTCTATGACCTGTACTCAGAACTCCTTCCAACTAATAGTTTGTGATGGTGATCAAGAGCCATCTAAGCCCTGGGACTGATAAATTTGAATGAAGGTTAAATAATTATCTTTAAGGAGTTAATTATTATAATCTAGTGCTCAGCTTCATTGCCTTAATAAAAGCTCAGCTTACTGCAGCCATGCAAATTAGCATGTACTCTGGAAACCTGCCAAGATAAGGTTTAATACTTGTGGAAACAAGTGAACTTCTTTTTGCCTTTTCTACCAATTTACCTCTTTCTGGAAATTTTACTGGCACAAGTTTATTCTTCCTAGTGTGTTATATATTTTCATGGATAAAGTTTAATATTCATGTGTGCGGATGTACGTGTTTAAGTTAGAGGACATTTCTGAATGTCCTTCATGAGCTATCCATATTACATTTTGAACAGTGTCTCTCACTATCCCAGAGATCTCCAGGCAAGTAAAGCCTGCTGGAGAGAGAGAGTAACAAGGTATTGTCCTCTGTCTACTTCCTTAGTAGTAAGATTACAAGCATGTACAATAATGTCTGAAAATATGTTCATGAATGTTATAGATTATAGTCAGGCCTTCATGCTTGTAAGGCATCTACTAGGTTATTGAGTCATCTTGCTACTTGCTAGCAAAATGTAAGATATTGTGATTATTTAGGTGTAGAAGTCATTATTTATGTGTGATATATATGATAATCTGTGTGTATGTATGTGCATAAAGGTAGATGTTATGTGTGTGTTGTTTATGTGGTAGGCATTATGGATATAAGAGGTGTGTGTGTGTTGTGTAATACAGTGTGTGCTTGTTTTTGTTTAGGGTGTTTATGTGGAAAGTTGGTGTTATGTGTTTATTTTTATTATGTGTGTGTGTGTGATAGGAATTATGCTTGGTTATGATGTATCATATGTCAGGGAGTGTGTGGGTACACATGTTATAAGTGGTATGTGTGTGCGTGTTCATGATATGTATGTACATAAAACACAAATTATACGTGTTTTCATTAGAAACAATAAAAACAGGCATAACAGAATTATAATAGAAACAAAGAAATGAGAAATGAACTGGTTCACATACTTAGCTATTGATCTAAAGAGCATTCATAGCTCTATTAAAAACCTTAAGACACAACTCCCTAATTCCAGAAATTAAAGGTTGCTAGGGGAGAGGTGGAGATTTTCTTAAGCAGTGTTCCCACTGATAATTATCAACATTTCAGTAATAATCCTATGCTCTTACATCTGTAAACAACATTAACACTGGTGAAGCAATAAGGACACACCCTCATTTGTTATCATTAAGTTGTGTTTTTAATATAGGACAACCTGACTCAGCAAGTCCAAGTGTCCTTAGTGGGTTGTAACATTAAAAATTCTGCAATGGACACTCTGTTATTTCTCTTGCAAATGCAAGTTATTTCAGCATCATAGCATGAGTGGGCTAGAAATAAAGGCATAAATTATTATTTACCATTTATTTAGTAATGTTTCATATTATAAAGTATTTTTAAAATTCCATTGTTTTCATAGAACCAAGGACCTCTCCACCCATTGATGCATGGCAAGGCTATTCTCTGCTACATATGCAGCTGGAGTCATATGTACTCATTTGTTGATGGCTTAGTTCTATGAAGGCTCAATAGGTAGATGCCCCAGTGTAGGGGAGTGGAAGATGGGGAGGTGGGAGTGGGTGGGTGGGTGGAGGAACAACTTCTTTGAAGCAGGAGGAAGGAGGATGTTATAGGGTATTTCTGAGACACAGGTAACCTGGAAAAGGGGATTTGAAATGTAAATAAAGAAAATATCTAATAAAAATTCCAATGACTTGTACACAAACATATTTTGAATACTAGAATTGTTCCAAATGTTTATTAATGAATGTGAGATGGTGAGGATGAACAATGGAATCAGTGGTTAAGAACAATCATGGTTCTTGCAGAGAACTTGATTTTTTTTTTTTCTCAAGATCAATGCCAGACAAATCACAATTGCATGTAATTCTAGCTCCAGAGTATGTAATACCTCTGACTTCCATAGACACTGCATTCACATGAATGTATGCACAAGTACACAAGCACACACACATACACACACACAAATGCATGTGTGCACATAAACACACAGACACACAGTCAAGAGAGAGAGAGAGAGAGAGACTGAAAAGTAAAACAAAACCTTTAAAAAGGATTGTAATAAATATGAAGTATATAAGGGCTCAGTGGGAAAATTACTTAATACCAACCGTGAAGACCTGAGCTTGATCACTGAACTTCATGTGTTGAAAGGACAAAAACTGACTTCCTTAACTTGTTCTCTGACTACTTTAATACTAGCGCATGCATGTTCTAAACTCACAATATAAGTAAAATTTAAAAGTAGAGGAAGACATATGTCACATTTACCACTTAACGTCTAATGAACTGTGATCAAACACATTTTATCATAGGTTTAGAGCTCCCAATGAGAGAGATCTTTATATAGATACAGATTGTCTTTGAAGACCATACACTATTTCTCTCCAGTGAGTCAATGGCAAGTTAATAAATCCATGTTATCTACTGGTTTTAGACATGCAGTGCTCTGAGTATTACATAGTATTTAAAATAGTATTAATAGCTTGGAGAGCTCATTCGGCATAATTATGGTCTTGCAGATTTTATGATATAAGTAGTAGACTTGTAATGTCAAGAGAGATAGAAGGGTCCTAGGAGCTCACTGCAGTCAGGTTAACATACTTGGTGAGGTCCAGTGAAGGTCCTTTCAAGGACTTTTTAAAACAAACAAACAGACAAACAAATACCAAACAAACAAAACACATCAGTCAAACAAACACACCCAAAAAACTTGGGATTCTAAGCCTTAAGATCTCTTGTAGTTTTTTCAGAGAATTTGAGTTCACTTTCAAAGACCCAAGAAAGATGGCTCATAAAAATGACTGCAAACTTTATATGCCTCAGTACAGGGGAACACCAGGGTCATGAAGTGGGAGTGGGTGGGTAGGGGAGTGGGGGTTGGAGGATATGGGGGACTTTTGGGATGGCATTTGAAATGTAAATGAAGAAAATACCTATATATATGTGTGTGTGTGTGTGTGTGTGTGTGTGTGTTTGTGTGTGTGTGTGTGTGTGTGTGTGTGTGTGTATAAAATGACTGCAATTCCTTCTCTATAGGACACAACACCTTCTTCTGCCCTCCATAGGCACCTGAACTAACTCTCTCTCTCTCTCTCTCTCTCTCTCTCTCTCTCTCTCTCTCTCTCTCTCTCTCTCACACACACACACACACACACACACATATACACACACACCTGTCACCTGTGCACAGAAATACTCAAATATGTTTAGCTTGCAAAATATTTTCTTAAACGGTTCTGAGAGCTACAGCTCTTATTTTTCCCTCTGCAATTCTGTTGACAGTAAAAAGATGGAATAGAAAAATGACATACCCAAATTTTCAGTGATGTCATATAAGTATGCCTTTGAAATACACTACAACTTTTGACATTTAAATTGTCCTCATTGATGATGATGCCTTTGTACAATAATGTAACATTTCTTGTATATGTATGTATGTATGTATGTATATGTGTGAGAGTATATTTAGTGTAGGTGTGAGTCATATAGGTGGTGTCTGTACACATGTATGGGCAAGAACAGGCAACTTTTTCCATGTTCAGAGTTGGGATCTAGAATGTGATATCAGGTATCTTTTTCTATCACAACCTGCCTATTTCCTTGAAGCATAGCTTAATAGACCCTTTTGCTAGACTTGCAGCCTGCAAAGCCTACTCATCTTCTGATTCTTGTTCCCCTCAGTGCTAGGAAGCCTATGCATATATACACAACATGCTACACCACACACACAACACACACACACCAGCATACACACACACACACACCAACACACACACACACAGACACACACACACACACAGGGAGAGAGAGAGAGACAGAGAGACAGAAAGAGAAAGACAAACAGATAGAGACAAAGAGATGGGGGGGCTTTTATGTGGGTTATGGGATTTCAATCATAGGTTTTCATTTTTGCTCAAAAATAAGTCAGAGACATTAATTCATTTCTTTGGCCCACCATATATTCTTTCTTTGGAGAATAACACACATTGTTCTTTTTCTTAGAAATTTTCTATTTTCTTAGATGACATATATATGCGCCCATTGTCATTGATTAAGTGGCTTAAGGTGTTAGCTTCATAGAGACTTTGAGGTAAACTTCTTGCTGTGGAATCAATCTTTGATCATTGTCTCATACTGAAGCAAGAGTTGAAAAAGCCAGCCACTGCTAAGCTTCATCTTTAATAAAGGGAAATAGCAGGGGAGAAGAGATACTTGCAATAATTAGCTCCTTTCCCTGCTTTCAGGTGTTGAACTTTGTTCTTTGAGCTTTTCCTCTGCGGGAGAGGGAAGCCTGCTATCAGTGGGACAGAAAGATATCTTCTCCCACTGAGAGACACTTGTACAACTTACAGATGAGAAGCTGTGCTAATGAAGGTGGGCATTTCTTCTGTGAGATTGTTTACATGTGGCTAAATATATTCCACATCTGCCCAAATCCCTAAAGCATTTCCCAGCATGCCTCAGTCAAATCTTTGAAGGATTTTCTCATGAGAATGGTAAAGAAGGTACTTGAAGTGAAGCTGAAATGCTGGGGTGGAAAAAGAAGGAGCTTAAATCTATATCATTTATTTATTAAAGTATTTACTTAGTATTTATTTTTACCATTGTATAAAAGGAGTAAATAAGTTTTAGGGATGTTGAAATTTAACTTAGGAAATATTTACATAGTTTCGTGGACTTCTTGGAATGATTTTGGACTGTAGATATACTATACTGTCCAAGGAGGCTAGGCAGGGTAGGTAATGTGGGGTAAGTATGCTCAGTGTTCAAACTGTCTTCCGTACAGACTTCAGAACATGAACAACATTCCCAGGACTCATGTAAATCTAGTTGGAGGAGTATTCCTCTGTTCTCGTAATCTTCCACCATGATAGGAGATAAAGATTCAGCATCAAACAAGAGACTCATTTTGAATAAATTGTATAAAGAGGACTGATATACGATTTTGTCCTCTGACTTCCATATCTTTTGTGGTGCAACTGAGCCAGTTATTACATAAAAGTGTATAGAAATACACATTCACAATTTTGCATGTGAATACACACACACACACACACTTATACAAACACATTCAAACAAACAAACAAAACCACACACTGATATTAAAATGAAAATAAAAATGTGTGAAGGGACTTTCAGAAGAAAGGTTGAGCTGACATCAAATTCTAAGCTGGGTTGCATGCTGTACTTCCTCATGAAGGACAGGAAGTTCTACAAGGGGCTATGATAAACTAAAGTTCTCCAGCCCTGCTCAGAGAACAATGAGTTTCTATGACATATTTAGGGAATAAATTTAAATGAAGTTGTAAATTGTGAAAATGAGATTGAAAAATTGTGGAGATACAAGTGTGATGATGAATTCATAGCAAGAATTTCTTAGAATACACCGGAAAGGAATACAGAAAACATAGTGTGCAAGAGACATGATGGGGCATTGAAAAATGCAGTCAGCAGGGCAATCGAATACCTGTAACATGAAAGTGCAATGTAGAAAGAAGACTTCTGTGGGCCATCAGGTGTGAGTAAAAACAAGTTGAAAGAATGGGGGTATGAAAGATTCATCATCTGAAGGAAAGCATATATAAAAATGTCATAATGAAACCTTTTAATTTGTATGTTAATTTTAAGTTAAATTATAAAAACTACGAGGAGCTGTGGAAAAAAAAAAACTCAGAGTGGGAGTATTTACTGCACATCCTAAGAAAATGTACTTGTACTTCCAATCCATGGGGCAGTGGCAAAAGAGCAGAATTTCAGGACTTCCTTACCTAACTGAGTTGGCTAACTTAATGCTACAGAAGGGTCATGTGTAAAAAATTATAATAATAAAATAAAAAAACAAAAGGTTAATAGATGAGGAATGACACCACTCCTCTGGCCTCCAGAAGAATATGCATATACACACAGCTTCCCATATAAATGCATGCACATTCTCCACCCTACAAGAAAAGGCTAAAAACCATATATATTCACAGGCAAATAAATAAATGTATGGAAGATTAAATGAATAAATAAATTAATTAATTAATTAATGCCACTAAATACAGAATAATCATTTTATGCAAAAGGACCATTCAAGCCTTCAGGGATCAACACAGAAAAGAAAATATTAAATCTGAAGACACCTAGAGCAACTAAAGTCTAGCAATCAGGATTATGGAAACAGGAGTCATTATTTATGCCATGGGTACATGAGGTGTCTGAGTCTTACCTTAAAAAGCTCAGAGTATAAAGGAATGCATGATATAGATATAATTAAAAGCATAACATGTGGTGAAGGTAGATATCCATAGTCTAGTGGAAGAGGTTAAAAGAGGTTGATCTCCATTTACTGTACCTAGAGGCAGCTTAAGTGGGGTAAAATAAGGAAGAGAGATAAAGGATGCCCAGAAAGCTTATAATACCTTCTTCTGTATTTTCTGGGAGAGTGTTTCTAGAAATGATCAACAGTTGAGTATGCAGACTCAGTAAGGTGAACTATCATTAATCATATCTGTGAGTAAGCATCAGCTTACTAAGTGAGCATGTATCAACCTATTTAGATACAAGAAAGTGAAAATAATTCTCCATCTCTCTGTATATATTGCTCTATCTGACTCCCGTTTTTACCTCCATATATATATATATATATATATATATATATATATATATATATATATATATATATGGTTTCTATAATTGTACTTCTTTATTTAAGTTTTTGTTTGTTTGTTTTGGAGAACTTTCTTTCTGCAGTGGGTAATGGATACTACAGAGATACATAACTTACCAGTGTTGAAGATTTTTTTGGTGCTGAATGCTCTAGTAGGACATCTATATTATTCAATGTTCACAGAACATTGCAGAAGATGGCGCAGAGAGGATACAAGAGCTAGAGAAATGGGTAGAGTATTATAGAATGCTATCTTCTAAGTATGACATAAATCTTATGCATCTGAATTCTCAGCAAATGTGATTTCTTGCATAAGACTATGATGTGCAGACTTCATCATGGAGAGTAGGACTGTGAGGCCCTGCACCTCAACAAGAATCTATAAATAGTTAATGATCACTAAAGAAAGGATGGATCTTTTCCCAATCTGTTGGTTGTCTTTTTGTTGTCCTATTGAGTGTTCTTTGCCTTACAGAAGCTTTGTAATTGTATAAGGTCCCATTTATCAAATCTTAATCTTAGAGTATAAACTATTGGTCTTCTGTTCAAGAAATTTCCCCCTTGCCCTTGTATTCAAGGCTCTTCTCCACTTTCTTCTCTATACGTTTCAGTGTATCTGGTTTTATGTGGAGGTCCTTGATCAGTTTTGACTTGAGCTTTGTACAAGGAGATAAGAATGGGTCAATTTGCATTTTTCTACATGCTGACAGCCAGTTGAACCAGCAACATTTATTGAAAATGCTGTCTTTTTTCCACTGGATGGTTTTAGCTCCTTTGTCAACGATCAAGTGACCATAGGTAAGTGGCTTCATTTCTGGGTCATCAATATATTCCATTGATTTTACTGCCTGTATCTGTGCCAATACGATATAGATTTTATCTCTATTGCTATGGAATACACCTTGAGGTCAAGGATGGTGATTCCCTCAGAATTTCTTTTATTGTTGAGAATAGGTACACTATCCTAGGTTCTTTGTTATTCCAAATAAATTTGAAAATTGCTCTTTCTAACTCTATGACAAATTAATTTGGAATTTTAATGGGGATTGCATTGAATCTGTAGATTGCTTTCAGCACGATGTCCATTTTTACTATATTAATCCTGCCAATCCATGAGCATGGGAGATCTTTCCATCTTCTGAGACCTTCTTAAATTTCTTTCTTCAGAGACTTGAAGTTCTTACTATACAGATCTTTCACTTCCTTAGTTAGAGTCACACCAAGGTATTTTATAGTATTTGTGACTATTGAGAAGGGTGTTGCTTCCCTAATTTCTTTCTCAGCCTGTTTATCCTTTGTGTACAGAAAGGCGATTGACTTGTTTGAGTTAATTTTATATCCAGCTACTGCACTGAAGCTGTTTAGCAGGTTTAGGAGTACTCTGGTGGAAATTTTAAGGTCACTTATATATACTATCATATCATATGAAAATAATGATATTTTGACTTCTTCCTTTCCAACTTGTATCCCCTAGATCTCCTTTTGTTGTTGAATTGCTCTGGCTAGGACTTCAAGTACAATATTGAATAGGTAGGGAGAAAGTGGACAGCGTTCTCTAGTCACTGATTTTAGTAGGGTTGCTTTGAGCTTCTCTCCATTTACTTTCATGTTGGCTACTGGTTTGCTCTATATTGCTTTTATTATGTTTAGGTATATGCCTTGAATTCCTGATCTTCCCAAGACTTTTATTATAAAGCGGTGTTGGGTTTTATCAAATGCTTTCTAGGCATCTAACAAGAAGATCATGTGGTTTTTGTTCTTGAGTTTGTTTATATAATGGATTGCATTGATGGATTTCCATATATTAAACCATTCCTGCATCCCTTGGATGAAGCCTACTTGGTCATGATGGATGATCATTTTGATGTGTCCTTGGATTCAGTTTGCGAGGATTTTATTGAGTATTTTTGCATTGATATTCATAAGGGAAATTGTTCTGAAGTTCTCTTTCTTAGATGTTCCAACTGGTAAGAAGGACACATGCTCCATCATATTCATAGCAGCCTTATTTAAAATAGCCAGAAGCTGGAAAAAATCCAGATGTCCCTCAACAGAGGAATGGATACAGAAAATGTGGTACATTAGCACAATGGAGTACTACTCAGCTATTAAAAACAATGAAATTGTGAAATTCTTAGGCAAATGGATGTATCTGGAGGATATCATCCTGAGTGAGGTAACCTAGTCACAAAAGAACTCACATGATATGCACTCACTGATAAGTGGATATTAGCCCAGAAATGTAGAATACCCAAGATACAATTTGCAAAACACATGAAAATCAAGAAGAAGGAAGACAAAGTGTGGATACTTCATTCCTCCTTAGAATAGGGAACAAAATACCCATAGAAGGAGTTACAGACACAAAGTTTGGAGCTGATACTGAAGGATGGACCATCCAGAGACTGCCCCACCCAGGGATCCATCCCATAATCAGGCACCAAACTCAGACACTATTGCATATGCCAGCAAGATTTGTCTGACAGTACCCTGATATAGCTGTCTCTTGTGAGGCTATGCCAGTGCCTGGCAAATACAGAAGTGGATGTTCACAATCATCAATTGGATGGAACACACGGCCCCCAGTGGAGGAGCTAGAGAAAATACCCAAGGAGCTGAGGAGTTTGCAACCCTATAGGAGGAACAACAATATGAACTAACCAGTACCCCCAGAGCTCATGTCTCCAGCTGCATATATAGCAGAGATTGGCCTAGTCAGCCATCATTGTGAATAGAGTCCCCTTGTTCTTACAAATTCTATATGCCCCAGTATAGGGGAATGCCAGGGTCAGGAAGCAGGAGTGGATAATTTGGGGATCAGGGCGGGGGGGGGGGTTATAGGGGACTTTCAGGATAGCATTTGAAATAGAAATGAGGAAATTTTCTAATAAAAACTATTTAAAAAATGAAAAGTTCAACATCCTTAATCATCAGGGAAATACAAATCAATACAACCCTAAGATTCTACCTCTCACCTGTCAGAATGGCTAAGATCAAAAACTCAGGGAAGAGCAGATGCTGTCAAGGATGTGAAGAAAGATGAACACTCCTCCATTGCTGGTGGGATTGCAAGCTGGTACAACCCACTCTGAAAATCAGTTTGGCATTTCATCAGAACATTGGACATAGTATTACCTGAGGACCCATCTATACCACTCCTGGGCATATATCCAAAGAACGTTCCAACATATAACAAGGACACATGCTCCACTATGTTCATAGCAGCCCTATTTATAATAGCCAGAAAGTGGAAAAAAACCCAGGTGTCCTTCATCAGAGGAATAGATACAGAAAGTATGGTATATTTGCACAATGGAGTACTACTCAGCTATTAGAAACAATGAATTCATGAATTTTTGTTTTGTTTTGTTTTGTTTGTTTGTTTGTTTGTTTTTTTCTGAGACAGGGCTTCACTGTGTAGCCCTGGCTGTCCTGGAACTCACTTTGTAGACCAGGCTGGCCTCCAACTCAGAAATCTGCCTGCCTCTGCCTCCCAAGTGCTGGAATTAAAGGCATGGGCCACCACCGCCCGGTGAATTCATGAAATTCTTAGGCAAATGGATGTAACTGGAAAATATCATCTTGAGTGAGGTAACCCAATCACAAAAAAACACACATGGTTTGTCCTCACAGATAAGTTGATAGTAGCCCCGTAGCTTGGAATACCCAAGTTACAATTTACAGACCACATGAAGCTCAAAAAGTGGGAAGACCAAAATTTGTGTGCTTTGGTTCTTCTTAGAAAGTGGAACAAAATATTCATGGGAGTAAATATGGAGACACAGTGTAGAGCAGAGACTGAAGGAAAGACCAACCAGTGAATTTTGCACCTAGGGATTCATTCCATATTCAGTTACCAACCCAGATATTTTTGTGGATACCAAAAAAATGCTTGCTGAAAGGAGCCTGATATAGCTGTCTCCTGTGAGGCCCTGGCAAAGCCTTACAAATACAGAAGTGGATGCTTGCAGCCAACATTTGACTGAGCATGCTGTCCCCAATGGAGGAGTTAGAGAAAGGACTGAAGAATTTGAAGGGGTTTGTAACCCTGTAGGAAGAACATTATCAGTCAACCAGATCTACAGAGCTCTCACAGATTAGGCCACTAACCAAGGAATACACATGACTCCAGCTACATATGTAGCAGAGGATGGCCCTGTCAGGCATTAATGGCAGGAGAGGTTCTTGGTCCTATGAAGGCTCAATAGATGCCCTAGTGTAGGAGAATCAAGGGTAGGAAGGTGGGAGTGGGTATGTGTGTGTAGGAATACCCTCATAGAAGCAGAGGGAGAGGGAATGGGACGGGGGGGGGGGTTCTGGGAGGGAGTTGAAACTAGGAAAGGGGATAACATTTGAAATGTAAATCAAGAAAATATCATATATATGAAATGACAGACATTTCCATCTGTGAAGAAACTGGTAAGTTGCCAATGTGCCTTTAAATAACCCCTTTTCTCTGCTCCTGTAAGAAACCACAATTAAATTAATTTGTTTCCACACTAAAAATTAAAGTATATGACAGTAGAATGAGTACCAGAGTATTTCTGCCACTGTTAAATTTCAAGCCTTTGAATTCAGGTTATATTATGTTACTTTCTTTCTTAATACTTAAGCATAGAAATGACATTTTACAAGCATACTTGGCTTCTACAATCATGGAGGGAATTCCATAATAAATAGTCTTTTATTTGTCCATAAGTTTAAATTGATTCTATCCCTGGAAATCCATAGCTAGAATATCAACATTCTTGAGCCTTAATGTTACCATTTTAATATTGTATTGTATTCAACTTCTGAAGTTTTAAGTATGAAGGAGAATGACATATGGAAAAAAAAGTCTTCACTATGCTTGGAAACCACTTTTTATTAGACGTGAATATGCTTCTTAGAGTCTTCAAAGGATAGTAGAATGCATACTCTGTCCATCTGTCAGATTTACACATAACCAGAGCAGCTCCTCCAAAGGGTGAGTAGTCACATGTTGATCCTTGAATGACAGACCACTGAAGTACCTTACCCACCTAACTTCTCTCCAAGGCAACTTCGGGTAATAAGTTTCAACATCTACTGTATTTGGCCTAGGAAATTTCAAAAATTCAGGAACAAGAAACAAATTATAACTATTTGAGCATCTGCAGGAGCAGCAGGGTAGACATTTCTAACCTAAGATGAAACACTTCAGGATGCCTGACACTGTGGCAGACTAATTCAATATTAATTAGAATTTAATGATTTTCTAAGAGCATCCAAGTTGCTCGGATGCTTATAATTCTGAAATGCTTATTCCATATTCATATTTATCTCTAAAGTTTGTCTTGTGGTTTCTTCTTCCTCAAAGACTTTCTTCAGTGTTTTGCACTATAAGTCACCCCAAATTCTTGTCATAATCATTTTTTAAAAATGTCTCAAATTACCTAAAGTAGGGCCTTGATACTTTTAAGAAACTTAAGAAAATTTAAAGTTGAAATTTAAGTGTAGGAGTTCTAATGCCATTGGGCCATAGCCAATTGGCTGTATCCCACAGGGAATATACTTGATTTTAATGAAAACCATGAGATTTGTTTATATATAACTCTTAATTCATATTTTCTTTAAACTCACATATATTCCTTCTTGAAGTTTAAGATCTTAAAAATGGGGAAATGCAATTTTGAGATGGTCCCTTCATTAATAATATTTGCTTTATAATTGATATGTTGATGTATTTATTCATTCACTTAACAATCATGAATTTATGCAAAAGATGAGTCTCATTTTGAACACAAAGAACTCAAAGCCCTGGTACATAAGTAGTTTGAAATAAAGGCACATATGAAACAAAGGAGCAGATATATGGCTTATGAGATATATGGCTGAAATATCCATAACTTATGCAATTGTCAGGGGGTGTTGCATGTACTTTTGCTACCCTGCCTAAACAGATTTCTCTGTGTATCCCTGGCTGTCCTGGAACTCACTCTATAGAGCAGGCTGGCCTCTAACTCAGAAATCCGCCTGCCTCTGCCTCCCAAGTCCTGGCATTAAAGGCATGCACCACCACTTCCCAGCTGGGAACAAATGTCTTATGTGTATATTTCAGCAAAGTGTTTCTGTTAGCTTGTAGCATTGTTTCCCACAGTACTGAAATATAGAACACTATGAGAAGTTTACTTCTTGCCAGTGTGGTAGTGACTTGCAGCCCTCACATTATCTGTCTCTTGCATTTGTTTCCATATTTCCTATAATCATCCTCACTTCCCCCTCAGAGAGAGCACTCAAATTCATACTAGCGGGATTGATACCAATTATTTGAATATGCAGCAATTAGGACATGATTTGATCCGAAGCTGAAATCCTTATACATGTGGATATTGTCTTTATGAAATCTAGATGATTGTGAGAAATCCCTTGTGAATATGCACTGTTATGATCCTGTGTGACAAAGCAGGTCTTCATCTTATATTGAGTATGATGGTGGTCTGATTTTGTATTTTACAGCTTCTAACTCTGGCACAAACAAATTCCTAATGTTTAGAAGCTTCTCCATCTAAGCTATTCTGAAACAGCAATTTAATCAGAATAAGATGAGTATCTGACTAGTTTGCACAAGAGAGGTAAGGTTGGAGCTGAGACATAGGAACAAGTGAGACTAGTGTGTTCACAAGTGCTGGTAGAATGGATGGCTGAAATATCCATAGCTTATGCAATTGTCTGGGGGTGTTGCATGTATATTTGCTACCCTGCCTAAGCTCCGGGAAAGGACCACACTACTAGCCCCTACCCAGCTTCCCTTGGATCCATGGATAAAAGACACAGACACATATGTTATTCATTTTCAACTTGCCTTCTTGGCACAATTGTTGGACATTATTATATTCCCACATCTCTACGTGCCCTAAACTTTAGTTGCTCAGTTACATCTAGTCCCTACTAAACACAATTGACTGACCGCCTGCAAGAGTGGCCTGTGTGGCCACTCAGTTAGAAATCTCACATGGCTGTTCAACTTTTCATCAGAAGCATGGAAATCTCTTCTCTCCTTTTCTTGCATCTGTCTTTTGCATTCAGGGACCCAGAAATTCCAGCTACCCCTTCAGGCCAGCAATTGGCCCTTGGCTTCTTTACTGACAGATCAAGGTAAAATGAGAAACTGAACCTTAGCATCTGAACCACCTACATTGGGGTGAAATTTTACTTAGAATTCCAAAGAGAAATACCCAAATATATTTAGTGAGAGCTGAACTGGGAAGGATGGGTAGAGATGTCTCGGTGGGAAGTGTGTTTAAAACCTGGCTCAGGACATTCATCTTTTATCTCATGGGCAATAATGAGCTATTTTTCCTCTGTTGCAAACAGAAAATACAAGGGAGTGGTACTGTCATCAACCCATTAAATAAGAAAGTTGTTTTAAGGTTAACCACATGAGTTTGGTAGGTTATAGCACCAACCGAAGTTTGAAGTAATTCTGACATCTCTTTCATGAAATGTCTTCTTTTTGAAAATCAGAACTTGTGTAGCCCTTTTGTCTTTTTCTCTGTTTGCTTGCTTTTAAGAGATAGTCTTTTAATTTAACAAAACAAATTCAGAATGGGCTCTAAAACTTCTAGCCATTCTCATCCGAGTGTAAATTTGCCCTCTAACTTCAGAAAAGACTGATGATTGGTGGTATCCTGAGTTTCAACAGGGAAAGGATTAGGGTAGCATCACTTGGCAGCTGAGTCATTGAAAGAACTTTCTGGAATTTGATTATCATTGATATAAGATTATAATTACTGAAACAAGAGACACATAACTTAGAAAATTGGAAAGAGCCCACATTTTGAGCAGGTTTAAGCCTTTTAGCATTTCTTCATTTTCTTGTTGCCCCTGGACCGAAATGGCACTGTCAGAAGCATTTCATTACTTTGAAAGGTTTCATTATCATTCTCAGATGGCACCTTGGTGACAGCTCAAATTAGGAATTATAGACTGGCCAGCTGTGATTGCTCTGAGCCAATTTCTACAACAAATATCCTTGTATTTGTCTATGAGCATCCTGTTCCATTTGTTTCTATGAAAACTCATGACAAATGCAAATACGTTTCTCAGAATGGCTTATTCCTGCATGAGAGATCACATGGGTTGAGGAGAAGACAAGTTAGTAATAAGAATTAGGTGGACATGTAGAGAATTTCTGTATTGAAGCACGCTTTTCAGAAAGAAAGACAAATTAAAATTCAGGAAATAAGCAAAATGCAAATGGCTCTGAAAATTTCTTAAACTTAACAAGATTCAAAAGGGTCTTCAAGGCCATATAAACATGAACTACTGCAGTAGAGAGGGAGTTAAATTTTTGCCACATCAGTTATGCACCATGGCTTTATCTGTTTTGTTCAGACACACAGCCCATGTAATAGGTGAAGCCAAATAATTGACAGTGCCCTTACGTCATAGGAAACATTTTCATTTTGGGCATCTGTGGGCTATTACTTGGATAAGTTTATCTACAAATCCCAAAAAGTTAGTGGAGAAATGTGTAGATGTTTTCCAAGAGCTGGTCTTGCATCCAGCACATGAGCAAGTGTCCCCCAGCAGGTAGCTTTACCCAATGGATGATTTCTGAATCTCAAATTTCAATTCAGCCAAACTGAAGATGATATAATATATTATTTAATGTAACAATCTGTTGGATTGTTGTTGGTATTCTTAGCAATCAGTTCATTCAAATATTCCCTTTATTTATACATATATTTCAAAGACTATTTTGAGCACTCTTTTTGTGCCAAGAACTTTGTATTATATTAATAACCATTTTTAAAATCCTTTACATTAATACATTAATTTATTTGTCTAACAATAATTTATTGTCTGCCATGAAAGACATAGGAGGATTCTTTGATCTTCCAGTCATGTGGTCTAGACATAATAATTTGAGAGAAAGGCAAAACAAAACAAAAGCAAAACAAACAAACAAACAAAATAAACAATGTAATGAAAGGAACTCAAATAAAGCATGGAAGAGTTTGGGTAATAGATGTACTTGTTTCTAAATGATCGAACCAGGGCAGGGT
This sequence comes from Mus musculus, assembly GCF_000001635.26. Taxonomy (NCBI): domain Eukaryota; kingdom Metazoa; phylum Chordata; class Mammalia; order Rodentia; family Muridae; genus Mus; species Mus musculus. Next base: position 114,252,160 of record NC_000067.6, read on the forward strand.
TTGCTAAAAGGCACCTCAAGAAACGTGATGATTGGTGATTTTATACAAAGAAAAAAGTTTCTTGGTGGGAGGCTAGTACTGGCAAAGAACAGAATATGGAAAATAGAGTTCTTATAAGGGAATTGGTTGTACATACAAAGCATGCAAAAGATGAGTATTTTAAAAATATAAAAATTTAACTATGAAGAAGTCAGGGAGATGTTTTGTATACATCTTTTTTTTTTTGGCTTTGAAGTAGAGCCTTACTTTATAAGCATAATCTAGCCTGAATTCATTACATAGCCAAGACTGGCCGAAACACATAGCAATCTTGCTTCACCATGTCACATACTGAAACTACAGGCATGTGCTGTCTGCCTGGACTCCAATAGAAACCTTGAGCACCACGATAAAGCAGTGATACTCTATATTAGTATATTAGAATTCAAATAGTTTGGCTTAATTTATGTGTCATGGAATTGATTCTGGAAGAAGACAATGGAAACCTTGAATCTGGGAATCCTGAGTGTTGTATAGTGCTTTGTCTAGCACATATCTCCTTTTTCAGGGCTAGAAATGGTGAAAGCTCTCATCCTTACATCCTTTGGATTGTATAGCTCTGGGGTTGTTCAGTGATTCCCAAGTCTGACACTTCAGTTTAAACTTTAGTAAAATAGAGACTTTTATTTAAACCAACCAACCAACCAACAAACAAACAAAAAACCAATACACCCACACATTCACACACACACACACACACACACACACACACACACACACTCAGACATCCACACCCACAAAACAAACAAACAACAACAAACTCCCAAAGACAAAATCAGAGAGCCCTCTAGGTAAGGGTTCCACTATTGTTAGTCAAAGCATTTTAAAAGCAGAACCCACAAAGTTGTAATTTCTAAGAGCCAATAGTAACTTATCCTGTCTAGGAACAGGCCAAACATGATTTTTTAACAGATATCCATCAGACACCTCGGCCATCCAAACAAGCAAGGGTTCCATATAATAATGTAACTTAGCAGTTAGCTTGTTAATTTTGTGACCCCTATATCTTGTAAGAAGAAGTGAGGCAGTGAGGTATTTTACAACAATCAACAGTTGAGTATAATCAAATTGCATTGGCAATTTATCCATCTTGGGCAATTTAGCTGACATGGTACATTCATGATAGGAGCAACTTCCTCATGGCTTACAGGTTAATAAGATTATTGTTTTTACCTGTCTTTTCAACACAGTAAATTAAACTCTAAATATAATATTCACTATCACATGGGCATATAGATAAGAAGCCTCTTTGCATGCAGGGCTACTCTGTGTATTGTAGGATTTTACATTCATTTTGATCCTCACCTGTAAATGAGAAGGACTTCTACAGTTATAAAAACCCTATGGAATCCATGCACTGTAAATAACCCTTTTGCAAATTTTAATCTTATTGAGAAGAATGCAAATTTAATCCAAGAACTGTGTAGTAAATATATGAGCCAAGATTCAAATGTGGATCCTTAGAAACATAGTGTCTTTTCTACTGTTTAACATTTCGACTGGAAGAGTACCCCATCTCCACCATGCACACATGTGCACACTTTCATATATTCTAAGTATCTGTAACCACACAGAGAACTCTAGACACGAACACTTAAAATCACAGACACAAATAAATGAAACTTTAAGAACCTTAGGATGCTGAGTGGGGGTAAGTGTAGGTCTGAAGTACAAGTTGAGGAGGTAAAAGCACATGCAGGATGGGGCTCTAAAATGGATGCTTGTGCTCTTTTTCTATCCAGTCCTAAACCCTAATAAATGAGGCAGATGATGGTGGTTTTGCATCATTGACAATAGGACTTTCAAGAAGAAGGGTGGGTTCCAGACTCTGCAGGATCCAGGCAAATCAGAGATGACCTGTTCTAATTTCTTGATACATGTTCTTATAAAGTCTTGTTTATGTGCTCAGATATGCCAGAAAGAGAACTGGATGCAATCAGTGGTCTGGAAGAACATATCACCTCAGTTTCTAGTTTTCTGTCACCAGCCATGAGTTTCAGCTCACATTCTTTGTGCTTTTGTTTCCTGGTCTGTTTAGTAAAGGAAGCAAAATTGTTTTCACTAATATGTTAGAATATTATAAGCCTGCAGTATCAGTTGTGCTAGGGGATGTGATAAACAGCATCTCTTTTACTATCATTGCTACAACTTTAGATTATGAAAGCTCTCTTTTCAGCTCAGGTTATAAGAAGTCTGGGATCATCAATTAGACCATTTCAAAGTTTAAACACCTGTGAATCTCATTATTAAACTTTATTTAATATTTTATGTACATTTATGCATCTGTTTGTGTGCATGTGCTTGCAAAAATACCTGTCTGTGTATATTTATGTATATGTGGGTCCATGAGCACACCAACAAGTACATGGATGTATAGAGAACAGACTTCAACACTGGTTGTTGGTTCTTAAATGCAACTTACCTTGTTTCTTCCTTTCTCTTTAAAAAATTATGTGTAGGTAGGTGTACTTGTGTGGATGTATCCATGTAGCCCAGAGCAGGGATACTATGGAGTTGGAGTTATTAATGGTTATGAGAGAGCTGGAGTTATAGATGGCTGTGAGGAAGCTTGAGTGTTGATGGTTTTGAGACAACTTATCTGGATGCTGAGAACTGAATCCAAGTCCACTTAAGCTGTCAAGACTCAGATACAACTTGTCTGCTTTTGGGTTGTGAGTGTGAACCACCAAATCTGTCTTTTCAAAATGTTTATCTAATTTTTGATATTTATAATACAATTATATATTTCCTCCTTCCTTCCTTCCATCCTTCCTTCCTTCCTTCCTTCCTTCCTTCCTTCCTTCCTTCCTTCCTTCCTTCCTGCCTGCCTGCCTGCCTGCCTTCCTTCCTTCCTTCCTTCTTTCCAAGCAGCTGTATTATATAACCCTCCTTGTTATTTTTCAAATTCATGGCTAATTTTCACACTAATTGTTAAACACAAACATGCACAAACACACAACCTTCTCAGTCTTTACAATATTACATAAAAGTATGGTTTGGGGCTGATTATTTTGTTTTGAGCAGTTCATTGATGCGGTTTTCCCCAGCAAATATATTTCTTCTGTATTCACCCTTATATAGTTGCTTGAAACACTCTGTGTAGTGTTGAGGCCTCCTGAACATTTGCACATCCATAATGGCATGTCTAGAGTTGTTGTCCGTGTTCTGCTTGTTTTGACCATCATTCCTGTGCGATTATAGTTCTGTAAATTTTATCACTTAGGAAACAAAATCTCATAGCAAATTCCTTGTTAGTCTTCTGATCTTTATGTCCTCCCTTCTTCAGTTATCTCTGAGCCTCAGGTGTAGGAATTGAATTGTAGATGTATCATTTGAGTCTGGGATCCATGGCTCTTCATTTTGTTTAGTTGCAGTTTTCTGTTATGATGTCTGTCTGTTGCAAAGATTTTTTTTTCCTGTTATAAGGTTTGAAGACTATACAATTACCTGTTGGCATAAGGGCAAATTTTCAAAAGGTAGTAAGGGAGTTTGCTGGTTTAGTAAAGTGGTGATACTTTTCATTCTACAAAGATCCACGACTTCACTAGTAGTTAATTAGGTTTCTAATATGTAGCATGATTTTCTTCTTGTTGATCAGGTTTTAAATCCAATTAGAGGGCTTTTACTACAGAAGTATGTTTGACACTATTGAATCTGATGGATATCATGCAATGCTGGTCAGTGTTTTGATTCATTGGTGTCCTAGCTGGGCAGGTCTCTTTTCTGCTTCCCACCTTTAGAACCTTGCATACAGTAAATAGTATCTTGAATGCTAGTTGTTATGGAGGAGAACTTTCAAATCTTTTCTAGCTCTGAGGCCTCTGGGTCCTGGTGTAAAGTGCATCATAATTTCAGCAATAGGGATTTCCTATCCACATGTTTGGGGTGACTAATGGATTGAACAACCCTGACAAAGTAACTCAAAAGAGGATTTTCAAGTCTGGAGCTGTGGGTTTTGTTTTGCTTTTCTTTTTTTTTTTTTTTTTTTTTTTGTATTTTGGTTTTTTAAGGGATCATTTTCATCCCAGAAAAACTTAATTTCACACACACACACACACACACACACACACACACACACACACACACATATATATATATATATATATATATATATATATATATTTTAGGTAGGTAGAAAATAAAGTTTTCTATATACTTACTGCTATTTTACTTTCCATCCTTCTCTATTTACTTCTTTTAATCATCTCTAATTGGAGTTGTCTAAGGACCAACAGTTCAACACAATTTATTATTTTATCAAATTCTCTGCCTGATGAACTTAGGCATTTTACTTGTTAATTGCCATATCTAAGTTGTCTGGGTTGACATTTTAAGAGATAATTTAAAGGCTTCCCCTGCAAGACATTTGTTTTCTTCCTAGGTTTTAGGGTTTAACTACACAAGGCCATGGACATTCCTGGGTTTATTAATTAGACATGCTCAGGAATTATTTTTGGATAAATACTGTTAACTTTAAGATAGTATGCATCTTTCTTCTAGGTCATTTTAGAGATTGCCTTCTTATGTACATTACAACACAATTAAGATAAGAAAGACTATTGAAAATTAAACTCCAAACAAGGATTTTAGAGTCATTTATATGTAATGGAATAAGTGCCTGCCATAAGTATCAGCAGCTTGCCTAAGATCTCCATTTCGTTACCTCTTTCCCACCTTCTCTCTTCTCTTATTTCTCTCCTATTCTTTGAATATTCCTATTAAACTTAGGCACCCATCTATATTCATACTCTTATCCTCAGTTATATCTGCCAGCCGTCTTTCCCCTTTTTTATATGGAAGCATGTTGTTTATGACCTTAAAATCATCCCTAAAATCAAACCCATAATTTCTCTCATGTTCCATGTTCTCTTCTAAGTATTTTGATACAAGTAGAGCAATAAGGTTTGATAGTAATATTTTTACTGAAAGAGCTTTGAAGTCAGTTATACTTGCATTTTAATTTGGCTAGATTGTGAATGGGTAGACTTGGGAGATCCCACAGTGTTTGGAAATCATAGTTCTCTCTTGCAAACAAAGTACCTCCACCCCCATTCAGTATCTCCTGGAATGCACTAAGATCTCTGAAAAAAATGTGCATAGAAGTGACTGCTTGCTGGTTAGGCTGAGCAGCTGATTTGTCTCTGAGTCATCAATAGCTCAAATGTGTTCTATCTCAGAGACTTATTTTCTTGTTTCAACAATATTTTTCTTCTCTTTTATTTCTCTCTCTCTCTCTCTCTCTCTCTCTCTCTCTCTCTCTCTCTGTGTGTGTGTGTGTGTGTAAGACATAGAGAGTGCATGAATAGCTGTATATGTTTGGAGATCAGATGTCAACCTCAGGGACTTGTCATGTTAATTTTTGAGAGAGTGTGTCTCTGAATTTCGGGCTCACCTAGTTGACTATTGAGAGCCAGGAATCTGTATGTCCATGAATCCCTAGCACTGAGATCAGCAGCACACACCACTTTGTTATGCTATGTGTTTGTGTGAACTGTGGTCCCTGTGCTTTCCTGAGCAGGTTTGCATGGAATGCTACCATTGGAACTATCTCCTCACCCTGTTCTTGGAAAGTGCCTCCTTAACACCTCCCTTAAGAGTTGCTTTCTTATTCTCAACTGAGACCTGGTTTCACAGCCCAATAGGAAATGTCCCGCTTTCCCTCTGGGAATCCCTCTCCTGCCTTCCCTCACTAATACTGAATGTTTGAGCATTCAAGATCTCAGAGGTTCTCACAGTGGCCTGCTATTCTGAACTGAAAGTCAAAAGCTCTGCAGTAGCCTGGTGCAGGGTTTCCTTTTGTTCTTGGGAAATCAGCTCTGGATCATTCTCATCTTTGTTTTTCCTTTCATTTTTATAGGTTAATATTATAAATGTGAGAAAAAGCTCATGTATGACATGGTTGGAATAAAGTATTCAATGATGCTTTCAGCTCTTCATTTCTTTTTTATTTCCTTGTCAGAAACTACTCTGTGACTGCTCCTCATTGACTCCTTCCCAGTTACTACTCAGTCACTGCTTCCTTTTTCCTCTCTACTCCATCCTTCAAGTTTTTTTTTTTCTGTTTGCTTCTGTGATCTCTATTATTACCAAACTTGGAACAAGAGTACTTCAAGCTTCCTTCTGGCCAAAGCCAATAGAATTTTAAAGCTAAATTATTATTATTGTTATTATTAATAAATGTGTGTGTTTGTGTGTGTGTGTGTATGTGTGTGCATGTGTATATACAATAAGTACGAGCATGTGCCATTTGATCAGAAGACAACATTCATGAGTCAATTCCTTCTTTCCACACTTAAGTGGAGTCTGGAGGGTGTCACTCAGTTCTGCGGTCTTTGTACACTCTGGTTTTTCATCACTCTGCCCCACAGTGGCTAGTCTGTTTCTTTCTTTTCCATTATGATGTCTCATGAGACTACTGTCTGTTTAAGCACTTTTTAAAAAAAATATTTCCTTCTCTTTTGACACTATATACTCTTTGAACTTTCTTTATCTTATGCTCAACTTTCTCCACTTATTACCTGCTGGAGTTGGAATTCTTCCTCAGTCTCTCTGCCAAGCTCTTCTCCCCTGCCAATGAATTAAATATCAGAATGCTCAAGGTCACTGGGTATTACACAGTAAATTCTAAGAGTTATTCTTGATTTCTTTCCTTGTAAACATTAATTGACAAAAACCCTTCTCCATTGCAGAAAGCATTACACAATGTGTGTGGCATCTGTCAACTTTTGTGAATGCCTTTATACTACCTTTTCTTAGTGTATAGAGAACATGGTGCATACACTCCAAGGAACTCCTCCCTGAAAAATTATTCTACATATAACAGCCCCATTGTTAGAAATAAATAAAGACCCAAACCGTAAGTCAGTATTTCATTCCACTACCCAATTCTGGTTTTATGGCTGTTCAAATAGTACCCATTTTCCTAAATATGGTCTGTGTCTTATTTCTTCTTTTATCATGTATAATTCAAATTTTAGCAAGATTTTCAATTTCCTTGAAAATTTAAAATATGTTTACTTCCTTTTTATTTGTGCATTATGTTTATGACTTTACATATGTGTATGTGCCTTGGCACCAACTTGCTTTCTAAATATTCATTTTCATGCCTATAGACAAATGCTACACTCAGCATTAATCACTAAAACTTCTCTTTGCAATGAACAGAGATGGATGCAGAAAATTGAGGCTGATTAAGGTGCTAAAAATAAGTGAGCGTTGACTTCTCCCTTCTAAGTATGATATTTATACCACATCTTTGAGGCTCAGTGAACATCATGGAAGAAAGGAAAGACTAAGAGCATGAAGACAGAGAAGGCCTGTGAAATCTGTCTCCTTACTAAGACACAGCTATTCCTCTCTGACATAACAGCAGCTTCATGGATGTGTAGGTGCCTGTGGATGAGATCAAAGAGCACTGGATCCATTGTAGCTGGTCATAATCTACAATGTATGTCCTAAGCTACCTGTTATGGGTGATAGGAAATAAAATGGAGTTCTATGCAAGAACAGTATATAAAATTAATCACTGACCCATCTCTCTAGTCCAACACTTTTTAACTTTTACCTAAAGATTCACAATTCTGACTTTATTAATTGCTCTATACAACCATCTTTCCATTTTAAAATGTAATTGAATTATGTTTCTGAGCTACTGATGAGGAATTGGCATTCAGATCATTCACATTGAATTCATCTTGGTGGAAGCCATTTGGTATTCTTCACCTTAAGCCTAGGTGGTTTGAGTGATGCAGAAGTCAGAGTGAAAAGCATTCTAGGAGTAATATATTGAAATGAAATGTTGAAAGCACAATTTTAAGGTAATTCAAAAAAATTGTTTTGCTAAGTGAGAAAATTTATAGATAAAATTCTCAAACGATTAGAAACAGAAAGCTTTCCTGAGAGTTTCAGAAACCCATTATGACAAGCTTTCTAACTTTCTTGAGATATGGAAGAATAAAATGAAGGATCATCAGAAGACATTTCAACTCAATACTTCACTGTTTTAATATTTTCTGATTGTGCAGATAAGTCATTTAAAACAATCTTCTTAGTTTTATAAAACATAATTTTATATTTTATATTTGCTCTATTTTTTTAAAAATTGTTTCACTAGAAATGTACCATGGGAAACATATCAGCCTAATATGTGAAGATATCATTCTTAGGTTTTACATTTGTGAAACATTAAAAATGTGTGTTCTATAATTTTTCCACTCATATGTCATCCACGAAATTTCAAGTACTTTATTGTTTTTCCTCTTACACTGTTACACTACACATTTTAGACACCTACCTTATGTGGCTAAGGAGATTGTATCTTTGCATAACTGTTTAAAATGTATTGCTCTGAAATTTTATAGATGTGTACATTGTGTTGTAGTCACTCTTATCCCCTCTCATTTCTACCCCACTCCTGTCAACTTCTCTTCTTTTAATTCCATTTTCCACATTCATCTCTTTTTGTTGTTATTTGTGACCCACTAATTTTAATCAGGCCTAACTATACATTGGAGATTTGAAGGCTTCTTAGTGGGTACAAAACTGAAGATTATTTCTTGCTATTAGTATCCAAAACCTCAGCAGAGAGGTATGGATTCCCATGAGTGTTTTTGGATCCTTGAATGATTGTTGATAGGTTTAGTCTTGTACAGACTCATTGAAGACATGTGGAGGAGCAAATACAATGAGATCATGTGAACAATAGCTGTATCATATTAAGGATATTATCAATTGTCTAAGGCATGAAAATGAATATTTAGACTGTAGCTTGGCACCATGGTAGTTTACTTAGACAACATTAGTAAATTCCTGTCATTGTAATAATTTCCTCAATGTAGACGGAAGAGTTACTAGTTATCAAACTATTTACTTTAACATTCTTCTACTTTTAAAAATGAAATTTGAGAAAACTGTATCTTAAAATATGAATTTTCAGTTGTTTATATTCATTGGGTGTAGTACTGTCTTTCCAAGAATCTTCTGAGTACCAAGTTATATGGTGAAACAAGTCTATATCTTCTAAAAATGGCTAGCAGGTTATAACTCTCTTGAACTCCCTATTAAGTAAGTACAGGGCTTATTTGGTTGTTAGAATTCTGCCAAGGTGATCAGTTTTAATACCCATGGTCAGTTGATGCTACTCACTGCCACTTGGTAAGCATTTACTATTATAAATTATCATTGTACTTTGTTAGGCCATTTGGATAAATAGATAATATTAAAGCAAAATGGATGAAAGGTTCTTTTATTTTATTTTATTTTTTTAGATATTTTCTTTATTTACATTTCAAATATTATACCCTCTTCTCCTGGGCTGAGATGAAAGATTCTTAAGCTGCAGATGTAAGGCTCTGGGTAGATGGGCTCTAGCACCACATCAAATGGGAGTGGTCGAACAAAACTAATCCTAGTGTCTAGAAAGGGGAGATAGACAATCAGAAGTTTAGATTCATCTTGGGCGATACTGAAAATTAAGGCCAGATTAGATCATTTGAAGCCCTGTCTCAAATAAATAAACAAGTGAGCAGTTACAGAGATAAAACTTTCACTGTCATTTCTTCTTTACTTTTTCATGGTCAAGAGACAGACTAATTAAAAATAACAGAAAATAAAGATATAGTATAAGCTTTAAGAAGAAACTATTATGGAGAAAGAGTAAGTGACGAGGCATATCAGAAACGCAGCTCTTGGTTGCTAGCCTGTAGATATGATTGAAAGCCACAATGGAATAGTTTTGTATGCCCTGAGAGGAGGGGAAGGAGAATATAGCATCACCACAGATCTCCTTAGGATACTGTGTTTCCAAGGATCAGAAAAGAGTTTCTATAGACTATTCTAATTCTTGGTCCAATATGAGAGGATGCATAAAGAAATCAGCAATCTGGTATCAGGAATTGGGCCTCTCTAGTACTCAATCTTAATGATACCAGGGATTAGAATTTCAGCCTTCCTAACTGTGAAACATCAACATAAGTTGTTTATTATGTAATTAATCCATTTTGTTACTGTACCTCTCTAATGGAGTAAGCCAGCCTGTTTTCTATTTCTACTTTGGAAAGGTGTCTACTTACATCCTTTACAGATATAGCACCATTATCTACTTAAATTTATTTAGTATATAGAACTCTCTGTATTATGTAAAGTCATAAATTTCCTGCCATTTGCTCTTACAGATTTTTAAAAATTCATTTATTTTTATTTAATTGTATTATTTATTGTGTGTATGCTTGTGAGTGCTAGTGTGTGTGTGTGTGTGTGTGTGTGTGTGTTTATGTATCTGTTTGCATGAATGTGTGTGTGACTGCAGGTGGCCATTATAGGCCAGATGCCCTGGACCACTTGATACAAATGGTTATCAGCCACTGGACTTTGATGCTGGCAATAGAACTCTAGTTGTCTGGAAGAGGAGCAAGTACTCTTAAATGCTAAGCCATCTCACTTGTCCACAAATATCTTTTATTAGACAAAATTTTCCTCTTGAATTTATTATTTATTCTGCTCTAATTTTCTTTCTTAAAATTTATTTACTTATTTTAAAGTCCAGACTTTATTCCCCTCCAGCTACTCTGCTGAAAATGTTTATCACCTAGAGAAGTTCTCCTTAGGAGTTTTTTGGGTTGCTTATGTATAATATTTTATCATCCACAAATAGTGATAACTTTATTTCTTCTTTGCCAATTTGTATTCCCTTGATATTCCCTTGATCTCTTTTTGTTCTCTTATTGTTCTAGCTGGCATTTTGAGTTCTATATTAGATAAAGTTGGGTAGGGTGACTTTGATATACCTGTCTTTTGTAAGGCTATGCCAGTCCCTGGCAAAAACAGAAGTGGATGTTCACAGTCATCTATCGGATGGAACACAGGGCCCCCAATGGAGGAGGTAGAGAAAGTACCCAAGGAGCTGAAGGGGTCTGCAAGCCTATAGGTGGAACAACAATATTAACCAATCAGTACCCCCAGATTTTGTGTCTCTAGCTATATATGTAGCAGAAGATGGCCTAGTTGGCCATCATTGGTCTTGCAAAATTTTATATGCCCCAGTAAAGGGGAATGCCATAGCCAAGAAGTAGGAGTGGGTGGTTAGGGGAGCAGGGCAGGGGGAGGGATAGCATTTGAAATCTAAATGAAGAAAATATCTAATTAAAAAAAGAGAGAGAAAAGAAGAAGGAGGAGGAGGAGGAGGAGGAGGGGGAAAACCAAAGTATAGATACTTAGGTCTCTCTTGGAATGGGGAACAAAATACCCATGGAAGGAGTTACAGAGACAAAGTGTGTAGCAGAGACTGAAGAAAGACCATCCAGAGACTGCCACACCTGGGTATCCATCCCACATACATTCACCAAACCCAGACACAATCATGGTTGCCAACAAGTCCTTTCTGACTGATATATCTGACTGATATAATCCTGATATAGCTGTCTCCTGAGAGGCTCTAAGATTGCCTGAAAAATACATAGGTGAATAGTCTCAGCCAACCATTGGACTGAGCACAGGGTCCCCAATGGAGGAACTAGAGAAAGTCCTCAAGGAGCTGAAGGGCTTTGTAGCTGCCACACCCACTCCAGTGGAAACTGCATGACAGGCCCAAAAGCTTGGATGCAGTTCTGAGACAAAAAGTTTTACAGAAACTTAGTTTCCTGAAATCTTGGCATCCCATAGCACGAATGCTCCAAACATGACCTTGAGACAGTTGGGGAATGGATCTGTGTGCTATCCTACAGTATTGTTTTATTATAAGTGCCTCCAAGGGATGTTTTGACATATAGCTAAGTTAGATTGGCCTCCACCAGTGTTCAAATTTCCTAGGAAATCATTGAGTTTGCCTTGTGTTTTTAATTTAGTATGAATGCTACTCATTCAGATGAAGTGCCTCCATTGTAGATAGTGAAAGAAATCAGGCATTACAATTTACTGGAAAAGAGCTAGAAAGTTCAGAGCTAGTTCTACAAAGTAAACTTAGAATAATAGCCAAGTCACTCCCATGTACAGGGATTTACAATGGCCTAGGGAGAAGGTGGATTATACAATAGACTAGAATTGGAATTATGGCAAGGGCATAAAACCCTTGCCCCTGGCTTCTAAAAATAAGGTGATCTTAGGTGGGGCTGTTTTTTATCCCAGTTGTAAACACTGATTTTTATCCCAGTTGTAAACACTGCCTGGTTCCTGTTAGCTTTTATGTATGCATTTATGTTTTGTGTAGAGTAATTTTGCATAGGGTAACTTCAATGTACCTTGGATGACCTTAATGTATCACCTAACTACCTGTTTTCTTCTGTAATATATGTCTGATGCTCGCTTTGAGAAATTACACTCAGATCCAACACTTCTTCTGGTGTTTGTGTCTGTTTGTTACCCTGCCTACTCCTTGCCCACCTGAGTACCATAACCCTGATTTCCCCTAGGGTTGAGGGACCGACTGAATTCTGTTTGTGGCATGCAGCCCTATAGGAGGTACAACAATATGAATCAACCAGTACCGCCAGAGCTCTCAGTGATTAAACCATAAGCCAATGAGTACACATGGAGGGAATCATGACCACAGATGCATATGTAGCAGGATGGCCTTGTCTATCATCAATGGGAGGAAAGGTTCTTGGTGCTATGAAGGCTCTATGTCCCAGTGTAGGGTAATGCCAGTGCCAGCAAGTAGGAGTGTATGGGTTGATGAACAAGGGGCAAATGGATAGGGGGTTTTTGTTTTTGAAGGGAAAACCAAGAAAGGGGATAACATTTGAAATGCAAGTAATGATTATATATATATATTTAAAAAATAAAGGTGTATGTGACAAAAGAAAGAAGAAAAAATATCAAAAAAAAAAACAAAAGCAAAAAGCAAAATAAAAAAAAAAAGGCTTCATTACAATATCTTACAAATTTGTAAAACTATCTGGGAAAACAAAGACAACAGCAATAAACATAGCATTTAGAAAATTTAAAACAAAAGGCACCCTGTGTTGGTGGAAGCAGGCACTCTTAGGAAGTTTGAGGCTGTTCAGAATATATCTTTGTTTTACGAGAAAACTTACTCCATATGGGTTGTCATCCATGCATAGTCTTGGGATCCACACATAATCCATGTTGTTCTGCTGTTGATTCAATGCCAGAACTATGTGATAATTTCTTATCATTGCTTTTAAGACATGAAAACAAATCAGGTTGGTATTAAACTGGAAGCTCATTTCAAGTGACTGGTGATTGGAGTGCCAGAAGCATGTTTGTATGCTGCTCTGAGAACATTGACATTTGTGGCTCTGGCTTGTATTGGATACTAGATAGTACATGTTATACAGTTCAGGAAAATTACCCTGGCTCTTGCAATAATAGCATAGCTGTTATGGGGATAAGCAACTATTTTTCAGAATAGATGATAGATGTAAGGATGGTTCACAGGAGCATGTGTTTGATATTGTTAGCTAAGGGAAAGAATTAGGCTAGGAAAATAACAGGACACAGATGAGTAGTAATAGATAGTGTTTTGTTAGGTAAATATGATATGCTAGCTAGCTTGCCTTCTAAACATTTATGGTAAGGACTGTGGATTATAGTGGTTGTTAGCCATATTCAATGAAACTTATTACAACAAGCTACAGTAACTGAAAAAAATATATAGTAGGTTGAACTACTAGAAATGAGAACGAAATCTTTTGATACAATATCCTACTATTGCCCCTAAATAAAAATAATCATATACTGTTGAATTGTGCATGGAAATGTGGAATGACAGAGTTTCTACCTGGGAAGCAGGATAAACAGGGCATATGCCTCCACAAGTATTGACTGTTGCTAGGCATAAGGCTTTTTCTTACAATATACATTATTTACTTTATGTTCCTCATTTGGTAAATATTCTCCATTCCAAGGTTATTGGGGAATATTTTCACTGCCATTGTTAACGACTCCATGATAATCAGAAATAGCATGAAGCCAGGCGGCAAGGGTGTGTCTAATTTCCTTAGCAAAATGGTAAATGCTATGACCTTCAAGACATGACTTAAGGTTGTGGGAAATAACTCTGAAAACATGAGTTTAAAAATATATAATTTCTCTACTCTGCAAAATACAAGGATAAAACCTGTATTATATGAGGGGTTTTGGGAACCTAAAAGAACAGCAGTATCTGCACTGTTAATCAGGTTGTCATAAAGATATTACTGAGGAAAATAAATAGATGTGAGGAGAGGTTACTGCCAGGCCAGATGCCACTCAACTGTTTATAGTTTTTCATTACAAAGGCAGACAGATTTCAGAGGTTTAGGTCAGCCTGAACCAGAGCTAGATTTAGACCCGCATATGATATGTAATGGTGATCTCAGAGCCAGATTACATGCAGCTAAGTTATCATCTGGTTTGTGCTTACAAAGGCAGGCAGATCACTAAATTCATTGCTATGTTGTAAAATGTACTTGTCTTTTCAGAGAATCAAAGAGCTAAGATTATAAAACAGTAATTCATGGGATAATCAAAAGAATGTAGGGTAGACAATTGAATATATATGCAAATAAAATTCGGGGCTTTTTTCTAGTAGAGCTGAGCTCTCTGGAGTTCTATGGAGAAGTCTCTCAATGTGAACACAAGGATGTCAGCTTTTACCCACAATTGACTTCAAGTCCTTCTTTTGCTTCTCCAAAACACCACTTCCTCACTACACATGGACAAGTTGCAGTTTGTCCTTGGCAATATACACCATAGGTGTTTCATACAATATTGTGGATGAGAGTATGGAAAGAAAATTAAAGCAGGAGGAAGGGGTAGAGAATTTGCTGTTTCTTTTCATCAATATTGGATATGATTATAGTCTTCTTGAATCAGGATGGCAGTGACTGTCCACAAAACCCTCATAATACCATGGTTATCAATATTTTGTTCTGTATTGAGAGAAATTCACAGGATTCTCAAGACTGTGGATAGCATTCTACAGGTGTTTTATGAATTGAAATCCATTATGGGATGAGGTCTTTATATTACAAAATTTCAGTGAGTCACCTCTATTCTTTAAAGTGCCTTCTTAGCATGCTCCTGGAAATAATACTAATGAAGACATTTGTCTACCAAGAGAGCACACATAGAAACAATTTTTTTTTTGTCTTTCAGTGATGTGTTTGAGAATTGATGTTTCTTTACATTTCTTAAGAGCAATTATTGTAGAATAGCTGTTTAGAAGTAGGGCTAAATGAATTTTAAGGCCATGTTTGTCTGGCTGTTTAGTTTTCTATATTTCAACATTGCTATGATGTAAGCAGCTAGTCTTCCAAATGTTCCAGAGACCAAACTAAAATAAGCTGAAACATCTAAAACCCTGAAACTAATAAATCTTTTCCCTTTGGTTGTTTTTATCTGGTATTTTGTCATAGTGACAGGAAGATGACAAACACAGTGGTCTTAATTGGCTTTAGCAGAGATCCTAGAATTGGACATTGGACAGGAGAAAGTTTAAAATTGTTCAGAATGTCCTTTAATATCACATGCAGAAAATATATTAATTGCTAGAAAGAACAAAATAGCAAAATACTTGGACATATTCATTGCTTGAATTTGCCAGTCATTGTAAGAAATTATTGTCTACAGATTTAGCCTTTATTATTAGCTGAAGATCAATTGTTAAGTTGTAAGTGTATAGTTTCTTTACATTTCAAGCAAAGTTACAGTTCATTTTATTATGGAGAAAAAACTGGGCTTGAATTTAATACTCAATTATGGCAGCAAATTTAGACTAATGTTGGTTTAGATTTATAGCTTTATGCATTAACTTTACCTGGCAAGTGGTAATGAATTAAGAATTTCTCCATAACAGCAGTTGATGTTTGCATTCTATACACATAATACGTTGTAGGTACATAAATATACTTTGTTACTATTTTAACCAATTACACATAGTCTACTTTCATATTTAAGTGTTCAGATTTATGAAAATTGCTTTTCTCCCTTACACTGCTTTTGTCGAAATGACATTCCCTCTGATACAATCTAGATGATGTACATGATGGGTAACAGCTCCAGGACCAGGGACAGAGGGTTGTAACATGCCAAAAAATTAGGGAAGATGTGCAATGTCACTGGCAGTTGTACTTTGTTCTATCACTCTAAGTGAAGTTGCATATCATTGACCTCAAGGGTGTTTACATAAAACCACACTACAGTGGTGGTTTTGCCAGAGATGACTTTATAATGAATTATGTTGTAGTCCTCATTACTGTTATGTTATGGTTACATAGGCAGTCAGTTGATGCTCTCCAACTGAGTTATACTCGAAATAAACACATGGGTACCATACTGTTTAAACTGTTATCTTGTCCTTGCGAACTTTGTTCCTTTCAATGAGCAGAAAATTTCCTGTTACTTATTCCTCAAGAGGAGCTATTTCCTAGTAATTGCCTCACCTCACAGCTATTATTGACCTAATAAAGAAATAAACACTGTGGGCATGAAGAGAAGAGATCATAAAGGGTGCATGAGTATTTGAATGGCTACAGAAATCATAATACCAAATGAACAGCAGCCAAAAGCCCCAAGAGGCCAAAAAGAAATGGGGAAATAGATATTGTTTCTCTTATCTTGAGATTGAATAATCCTGACAGTGCTTCTGAAAGAAGCAGTGATGATTTTTTTGAAGGAATATCAGAAGAGAAGCTAAGACAAATACATTACAAAAACTGTGCTGCAAGGCTAGGGAAATAGCTCAGAGTTCAAAGTAACTGTTATAAAATCAAAAGGGCACAAATCTAAATCCCCAGTTTCCAGTAAAAAGCAAAATAGTTTAGTATACCTGCGACTACAACATGGAGATACAAACACAGGAAATCCCTCTGGCCTCATTGGCCAGCTAGTATAGCCAAAACCATGATCTCTGGACTCAGTAAGACAACCTGTTTGAATAATAACACGAAGAGCCACACAGAGAGACACCTTAGGCTGACCCCTAGCACACAAAAATGCATACACACATGCACATGTATACAAATAATACCACATAACAAATGTACACAGTGCTACAATAGGCATATTCACATTTATTATGCCTTGCAATAATGTTGACATTTTCTTTCTTCAACTAAACTCTGACTATAGTATTAATTTTTATAGTTTTGACCACAGCAATGATGCCTATATAGAATAGAGTAACTCTATTTCATCAGATTCTTCTAACTTATTTCTAGAAATACAGGGCAAAGGGCTGACTCTGGGTTCACATTGTTTTGGTTCTCAGTTTATGTTTCCTAAGGAAACACAGGGCAAACCCAGTGTGTATGGATGAATTCTAGCTGCCACATTAACACTTCTTTTACTCATTACCTTTCTCTACTTTTTATCCTCTTCTCTTCTCCCCTCCCCTCCCCTCCCCTCTTCTCCCCTCCCCTCTTCTTCCCTCCCCTCTCCTCTTCTCCCCTTCCCTTACCCTCTTCTCTTCTCTTCTCTTCTCTTCTCTTCTCTTCTCTTCTCTTCTCTTCTCTTCTCTTCTCTTCTCTTCTCTTCTCTTCTCTTCTTATTTCTTTTTCTTTTCAACTGTTTGCTACTAGCAAAAGATTTATGTAGAGGTGGAAGACCAATTATATTAAGTAACCTTGAAACTATCTTACTGTCAGTTTTGGGTGGAAATAATTGTCTAATAGTACACTGAGAAAATCTGGGATTTATTGAAAATTAGATTGGACATTATTATACCCCGGAGTCCATAGGGGTTCTGTTAATTACATTTTATGGACAAATGTTTCATGCAGTTGGATTTACATATTAAGAAATATTGAGTTCCAGCCTTCCTGGCATGACAATGCTTATAGTCTGCTTTTCTATTTGAAGAGAGAACACACTGTTAGCCAGGCTGGTTAACAGAGCTGAAGATGCTCTGCTCTTCCATGGGGCAAGGCAGGTTCCTTGACAGAGGAAAAAATGCTGTTAAGTGAAAATTTGACAACTCAGTTGTGTCACATGTTGTTTTTCTGGAAGCTGTATTTTGAGAGGACATGTGATGTTGCACTGAAAACAAACACTTGAAAGATCATGTGATATTTAGGAAGAATATAAAGGGAATTCCATAAACAATGAGAAGATGCTCATACATTCTGATGCCATGCAACAGTTGTTTGTTGCTGATCTTGACTGGTTTTTATTGTTCTTCATTTTATAGAGATAAACATGACAACAAACTTCTAATGGTTTTCTGGCAGATTCTGGCCTCTACCACTGCCTACTGCCAATTAGGTAGAGCCTTGGTGTTTCTGCTAGACCAGGTCACAGCTATTTATTCATGATTTTGTTTGTTTGTTTGTTTGGCATTGAACTAGATTGCTGGTATACTGACAACAGAGAGTGAGACCACTCTCTAAGGAATTGCTTTTAAATAGGTCTACAACGCCGTTTTCATATTAATGCACGTTTTCTCCTACTTTGGAAAACGGGTTAGAAGTGAGACTGGTGGATTTAAAACTCTAATACAGTAGTTTTTGGAAAAAAATTATAATTCTGTAGGTGGTGCCAAATGTGGAGCTTAGGCTACATGGATAACTTCACTTCTAATGTAGTAGAGGAGTTGACAGGGTTTTTTTTTTCCATTTTTTATTAGGTATTTAGCTCATTTACATTTCCAATGCTATACCAAAAGTCCCCCATACCCACCCACCCTCACTCCCCTAACCGCCCACTCCCCCTTTTTGGCCCTGGTGTTCCTCTGTACTGGGGCATATAAAGTTTGCGTGTCCAATGGGCCTCTCTTTCCAGTGATGGCCGACTAGGCCATCTTTTGATACATATGCAGCTAGAGTCAAGAGCTCCGGGGTACTGGTTAGTTCATAATGTTGATCCACCTATAGGGTTGCAGATCCCTTTAACTACTTGGGTACTTTCTCTAGCTCCTCCATTGGGAGCCCTGTGATCCATCCATTAGCTGACTGTGAGCATCCACTTCTGTGTTTGCTAGGGCCCGGCATAGTCTCACAAGAGACAGCTACATCTGGGTCCTTTCGATAAAATCTTGCTAGTGTATGCAATGGTGTCAGCGTTTGGATGCTGATTATGGGGTGGGTCACTGGATATGGCAGTCTCTACATGGTCCATCCTTTCATCTCAGCTCCAAATTTTGTCTCTGTAACTCCTTCCAAGGGTGTTTTGTTCCCACTTCTAAAGAGGGGCATAGTGTCCACACTTCAGTCTTCATTTTTCTTGAGTTTCATGTGTTTAGGAAATTGTATCTTATATCTTGGGTATCCTAGGTTTTGGGCTAATATCCACTTATCAGTGAGTACATATTGTGTGAGTTCCTTTGTGAATGTGTTACCTCACTCAGGATGATGCCCTCCAGGTCCGTCCATTTGGCTAGGAATTTCATAAATTCATTCTTTTTAATAGCTGAGTAGTACTCCATTGTGTAGATGTACCACATTTTCTGTATCCATTCCTCTGTTGAGGGGCATCTGGGTTCTTTCCAGCTTCTGGCTATTATAAATAAGGCTGCTATGAACATAGTGGAGCATGTGTCCTTCTTACCAGTTGGGGCATCTTCTGGATATATGCCCAGGAGAGGTATTGCTGGATCCTCCGGTAGTACTATGTCCAATTTTCTGAGGAACTGCCAGACGGATTTCCAGAGTGGTTGTACAAGCCTGCAATCCCACCAACAATGGAGGAGTGTTCCTCTTTCTCCACATCCTCGCCAGCATCTGCTGTCACCTGAATTTTTGATCTTAGCCATTCTGACTGGTGTGAGGTGGAATCTCAGGGTTGTTTTGATTTGCATTTCCCTGATGATTAAGGATGTTGAACATTTTTTCAGGTGCTTCTCTGCCATTCGGTATTCCTCAGGTGAGAATTCTTTGTTCAGTTCTGAGCCCCATTTTTTAATGGGTTTATTTGATTTTCTGAAGTCCACCTTCTTGAGTTCTTTATATATGTTGGATATTAGTCCCCTATCTGATTTAGGATAGGTAAAGATCCTTTCCCAATCTGTTGGTGGTCTTTTTGTCTTATTGATGGTGTCTTTTTCCTTGCAGAAACTTTGGAGTTTCATTAGGTCCCATTTGTCAATTCTCGATCTTACAGCACAAGCCATTGCTGTTCTGTTCAGGAATTTTTCCCCTGTGCCCATATCTTCAAGGCTTTTCCCCACTTTCTCCTCTATAAGTTTTAGTGTCTCTGGTTTTATGTGAAGTTCTTTGATCCATTTAGATTTGACCTTAGTACAAGGAGATAAGTATGGATCGATTCGAATTCTTCTACATGATAACAACCAGTTGTGCCAGCACCAATTGTTGAAAATGCTGTCTTTCTTCCAGTGGATGGTTTTAGCTCCCTTGTCGAAGATCAAGTGACCATAGGTGTGTGGGTTCATTTCTGGGTCTTCAATTCTACTCCATTGGTCTACTTGTCTGTCTCTATACCAGTACCATGCAGTTTT
This sequence comes from Mus musculus, assembly GCF_000001635.26. Taxonomy (NCBI): domain Eukaryota; kingdom Metazoa; phylum Chordata; class Mammalia; order Rodentia; family Muridae; genus Mus; species Mus musculus. The sequence continues at coordinate 114,272,585 of NC_000067.6, forward strand.
TATCACAATTGCTCTGTAGTAAAGCTTTAGGTCAGGCATGGTGATTCTACCAGAGGTTCTTTTATCCTTGAGAAGATTTTTTGCTATCCTAGGTTTTTTGTTATTCCAGATGAATTTGCAAATTGCTCCTTCTAATTCGTTGAAGAATTGAGTTGGAATTTTGATGGGGATTGCATTGAATCTGTAGATTGCTTTTGGCAAGATAGCCATTTTTACAATGTTGATCCTGCCAATCCATGAGCATGGGAGATCTTTCCATCTTCTGAGATCTTCTTTAATTTCTTTCTTCAGAGACTTGAAGTTTTTATCATACAGATCTTTCACTTCCTTAGTTAGAGTCACGCAGAGATATTTTATAGAATTTGTGACTATTGAGAAGGATGTTGTTTCCCTAATTTCTATCTAAGCATGTTTATTCTTTGTGTAGAGAAAAGCCATTGACTTGTTTGAGTTAATTTTATATCCAGGTACTTCACCGAAGCTGTTTATGAGGTTTAGGAGTTCTCTGGTGGAATTTTTAGGGTCACTTATATATACTATCCTATCATCTGCAAAAAGTGATATTTTGACTTCCTCCTTTCCAATTTGTATCCCCTTGATCTCCTTTTGTTGTCGAATTGCTCTGGCTAATACTTCAAGTACTATGTTGAAAAGGTAGGGAGAAAGTGGGCAGCCTTGTCTAGTCCCTGATTTTAGTGGGATTGCTTCCAGCTTCTCTCCATTTACTTTGATGTTGGCTACTGGTTTGCTGTAGATTGCTTTTATCATGTTTAGGTATGGGCCTTGAATTCCTGATCTTTCCAGAACTTTTATCATGCATGGGTGTTGGATCTTGTCAAATGCTTTTTCTGCATCTAATGAGATGATCATGTGGTTTTTGTCTTTGAGGTTGTTTATATAATGGATTACATTGATGGATTTTCATATATTAAACCATCCCTGCATCCCTGGAATAAAACCTACTTGGTCAGGATGGATGATTGCTTTAATGTGTTCTTGGATTCGGTTAGCGAGAATTTTATTGAGGATTTTTGCATTGATATTCATAAGAGAAATTGGTCTGAAGTTCTCAATCTTTGTTGGATCTTTCCGTGGTTTAGGTATCAGAGTAATAGTGGCTTCATAAAATGAGTTGGGTAGAGTACCTTCTACTTCTATCTTGTGAAAAAGTTTGTGCAGAACTGGAATTAGATCTTCTTTGAAGTTCTGATAGAACTCTGCACTAAACCCGTCTGGTCCTGGGCTTTTTTTGGCTCGGAGACTATTTATAACTGCTTCTATTTCTTTAGGGGATATGGGACTGTTTAGAAGGTCAACCTGATCCTGATTCAACTTTGGTACCTGGTATCTGTCCAGAAATTTGTCCATTTCGTCCAGGTTTTCCAGTTTTGTTGAGTATAGCCTTTTGTAGAAGGATCTGATGGTGTTTTGGATTTCTTCAGGATCTGTTGTTATGTCTCCCTTTTCAGTTCTGATTTTGTTAATTAGGATTTTGTCCCTGTGCCCTCTAGTGAGTCTAGCTAAGGGTTTATCTATCTTGTTGATTTTCTCAAAGAACCAACTCCTCGTTTGGTTAATTCTTTGAATAGTTCTTCTTGTTTCCACTTGGTTGATTTCACCCCTGAGTTTGATTATTTCCTGCTGTCTACTCCTCTTGGTTGAATATGCTTCCTTTTTTTCTAGAGCTTTTAGATGTGTTGTCAAGCTGCTAGTATGTGCTCTCTCCTGTTTCTTCTTGGAGGCACTCAGAGCTATAAGTTTCCCTTTTAGAAATGCTTTCATTGTGTCCCAAAGGTTTGGGTACGTTGTGGCTTCATTTTCATTAAACTCTAAAAAGTCTTTAATTTCTTTCTTTATTCCTTCCTTGACCAAGGTATCATTGAGAAGAGTGTTGTTCAGTTTCCACGTGAGTGTTGGCTTTCTATTATTTTTTTTTGTTATTGAAGATCAGCCTTTGTGCATGGTGATCTGATAGGATACATGGGACAATTTCAATATTTTTGAATCTGTTGAGGCCTGTTTTGTGACCTATTATGTGGTCAATTTTGGAGAAGGTACCATGAGGTGCTGAGAAGAAGGTATATCCTTTTGTTTTAGGATAAAATGTTCTGTAGATATCTCTCTGTCCATTTGTTTCATCACTTCTGTTAGTTTCAGTGTGTCCCTTTTTAGTTTCTGTTTCCATGATCTGTCCATTGGTGAAAGTGGTGTGTTGAAGTCTCCCACTATTATTGTGTGAGGTGCAATGTGTACTTTGAGCTTTACTAAAGTTTCTTTAATGAATGTGGCTGCCCTTGTATTTGGAGCATAGATATTCAGAATTGAGAGTTCCTCTTGGAGGATTTTACCTTTGATGAGAACGAAGTGCCTCTCCTTGTCTTTTTTGATGACTTTGGGTTGGAAGTCAATCTTATCAGATATTAGGATGGCTACTCCAGCTTGTTTCTTCACACCATTTGCTTGGAAAATTGTTTTCCAGCCTTTTATTCTGAGGTAGTATCTATCTTTTTCTCTGAGATGTGTCTCCTGTAAGCAGCAAAATGTTGGGTCTTGTTTGTGTAGCCAGTTTGTTAGTCTATGTCTTTTTATTGGGGAGTTGAGACCATTGATGTTAAGAGATATTAAGGAAAAGTAATTGTTGCTTCCTGTTATTTTTGTTGTTAAAGTTGGCCTTCTGTTCTTGTGGCTGTCTTCTTTTAGGTTTGTTGAGGAATTACCTTCTTGTTTTTTCTAGGGCGTTGTTCCCATTCTTGTATTGGTTTTTTTTCTGTTATTATCCTTTGAAGGGCTGGATTCGTGGAGAGATAATGTGTGAATTTGGTTTTGTCGTGGAATACTTTGGTTTCTCCATCTATGTTAATTGAGAGTTTGGCTGGGTATAGTAGCCTGGGCTGGAATTTGTGTTTTCTTAGTGTCTGTATAACATCGGTCCAGGCTCTTCTGGCTTTCATAGTCTCTGGTGAAAAATCTGGTGTAATTCTGATAGGCTTGCCTTTGTATGTTACTTGACCTTTTTCCCTTACTGCTTTTAGTATTCTATCTTTATTTAGTGCATTTGTTGTTCTGATTATTATGTGTCGGGAGGAATTTCTTTTCTGGTCCAGTCTATTTGGAGTTCTGTAGGCTTCTTGTATGTTCATAGGTATCTCTTTCTTTATATTTGGGAAGTTTTCTTTAATAATTTTGTTGAAGATGTTTGCTGGTCCTTTGAGTTGAAAATCTTCATTCTCATCCACTCCTATTATAAGTAGGTTTGGTCTTCTCATTGTGTCCTGGATTTCCTGGATATTTTGAGTTAGGATCTTTTTGCATTTTCCATTTTCTTTGATTGTTGTGCCGATGTTCTCTATGGAATCTTCTGCACCTGAGATTCTCTCTTCCATCTCTTGTATTCTGTTGCTGATGCTCAAATCTATGGTTCCAGATTTCTTTCCTAGGGTTTCTATCTCCAGTGTTGCCTCACTTTGAGTTTTCTTTATTGTGTCTACTTCCCTTTTTAGGTCTAGTATGGTTTTGTTCATTTCCATAACCTGTTTGTATGTTTTTTCCTCTTTTTCTGTAAGGACTTCTACCTGTTTGATTGTGTTTTCCTCTTTTTCTTTAAGGACTTGTAACTCTTTAGCAGTGTTCTCTTGTATTATTTAAGTGATTTATTAAAGTCCTTCTTGATGTCCTCTACCATCATCATGAGATATGCTTTTAAATCTAGGTCTAAGTTTTCGGGTGTGTTGGGGTGCCCTGGACTGGGCGAAGTGGGAGTGCTGGGTTCTGATGATGGTGAGTGGTCTTGGTTCCTGTCAGTAGGATTCCTACGTTTACCTTTCGCCATCTGGTAATCTCTGGAGTTAGTAGTTATAGTTGACTCTGTTTAGAGATTGTTCTTCTGGTGATTCTGTTACCGTCTCTCAGCAGACCTGGGAGACAGATTCTCTCCTCTGAGTTTCAGTGCTGAGAGCACTCTCTGCTTGCAAGCTCTCTTATAGGGAAGGTGCGCAGATATCTTGTTTTTGGACCTCCTCCTGGTCGAAGAAGAAGGCCCAAAACAGGGCCTTTCTCAGAAGCTGTGTTGCTTTGGCAGCTCCCAGAAGCTGTAAGTTCTGCTGAGTCCCGGAACCAAGATGGCGAGCGCTGCTCCTGAGGCTGAGGCTGAGGCCGCCTCCCGAGCCAGGTGGACACCTGTCCTCTGGTCCGGACTGTGGCCGGCTGTCTGCGCCCTGCCAAGGGTGCTGCCTCCGAGTTGACAGGTTTTGATGGGTTGGCAATTTTGTTTAAGGAGGATGTCAAAATAGCAGCTACTGCCACTGCATGATTCCTTGTTTTGCCACCAGAGTGGGTTTTCTGATTTTGCTAGAAGTTTACATATATACCATTTTGAAAATGATTTGCGCCTAAACTGAAATGTTTACTCAATTCTCTTGTGTTAGAGAGGATCCCAATATTGGTTATACACTTGGAGAGTTTGTTGATAGAGGTTGAAGTGCTTGAAAAGCAAAAAAAAAAAAAAAAAAAAAAAGAGCCAAATGGGAAGGGATCATGCAGAAACCTTTATTAATTTTTTACACAGATTATATTCAGCTGTAGAGCCATATCAGACCATGAAACCACACAGTCACTAACACAGACTTGGCCTTTGAAAAGGTAAATACTGAATTTAAGAAAGTAGTCAGACCCCGGAAAGCATGATGAGCTCCAATAGACAAATGAATAAGAGCAACAGCTGCTACTGGCTCTCGGGACCATCATGCTGATATCATAGAGCAAGGCATAGCTAGAAGTCTCAGAAATTAAAATACCTGATGCTTTAAGTATGGTGAACTCGGCCATTTCCCAAGGACTTGTAAGGCTGAAAGATTCAGAGCTCAAAATAACTGGTGTAATGGAGAACATGAAATTCATAAAAAAGGATAAGCAGGTTCTGACAGCTAAGGCTTTCATAATATTGTAGCTACTGTGGAAAAAACAAACATTGGTCTAAGGATTGTGGGTCCAACGAAAACATTGGGGAACAAAGAGAAGTACCTGTAAGCTCAAGTCCCTGTAGGAAACAAAATGAGCCGTATTCCTTTGGTCATTCCAAAGGCACTAAATGGTGAGGAAAATCATTGCTAAGTATTTCTGATCTTATACATGCTACAGACAAAAGTGTAGCTTTGGAACTGGCCATTGATATACATCCAATACTATCCCTGAAAGTTGAATGTTATAAGTTAACAATTGGATCTGTAGGACTTTACCTTCTGGGAAAGTAGCAATAATCTTGAGAAGAAATGGAATAACTTCAACAGGATTTATTATGCACCATAGGGATAACAAAGATGAAATTAAAATTATGACATATGTGGAAGATGAAATGCAATGTAATGCAGGAGATAGAAATGGTCATCAATTATTGTTTCTTTAAATCAATGGCAAGGATGTGCCAATAGAAAGAATAAAGATTTTTGTTGAGTTCTGGAAAACAAATGTTCTGGCAAACAGGCACTAATGACAAGAGACCCAAAGTAATTGTACAAATGAATGGTGTTGAAGGTTTGGTGGATACAGGAGCTGACATTAGTATAGATGCCTATACAGTCTTGGAATCCAGATTGTTCATGTCACTAGATTTACACACACTTTTTAGCAATCGGTAAATTATATCAACTATGACAAAGTTTCCAAGGGATTAACTGTATGGTACCAAAGTATAAACAAGGAAATTGATACATAATGTAGCTGATATCCCCCATAAATTTATGGGCAAGGAAACTTTCCCAAACATGGAGTATTCTTATTAATATTCCTGCAACTGTGAGGATAGCAAATAAGGGAATTAGAGGTGATATGGAGATCCTTGAGGAGGTACTGTTGCAGGGTATCAAGAACAAGGAAAAGTTCTTCCTATGAACAGAACATCACAGAGATTGAGTTTCCAAATTTATAAAATGAGCCACTGCTGACATGCCTAGATCCTTGCTCCTAGTATGCTTGTCAAACAGATCTGTGTGGTAAGAACAGTGGCCTATAACAACCAAAAAATTCCAGGTATTTTAACAACTAGTTCAAGAGAAGCTGGAGGCTCACCATATAAGAAAGTCTAGCAGTTTATGGTATTCCCTGTATTTGTTATAAAAATGAAATCAGGAAAATGGTGGATGACAACAAACTTAAGTGCAATGAATGAAATAATTCAACCAATGCATCCTTTACAGCCTGGACTTCTTTTATTTTCTTAGTTATCTGTATCATGGTCTATACTAATACTTAACTTAAAGACTGCTTTTTCACAATTCCCTTGCTTTCTCAGAACGTATTCTAAATAATTGTGGTCCAATAAAAAAGATACCATTGAATGGAACACCTATAGAGAATGTTAAATAGGCCAACTTTATGTCAATATTTTTTGCAACAATCATTAGAAATAATTTTGTAGGCAATTTCCTCAATTTATAATATATGATTACATGAATGACATTTTTGTTGGATGATTCTAAGATGATTTGGTGAAAATGTTTAAAGAGTCACAAAGAGTTCTGCCATTCTAGAGGTTACAGATTTCTCCAGAAAAAAAATACTAAGAAGAGATTCACTTAATTACTTGTGTTATAAAATTAGACAACAAAAATTTTAACCACAATAGGTACTGATCCATAGGAAACAATTGCAAACTCTCAAAAATTTTTATAAATTAAAGTGTGATATTAACTTGCTGAGGCCCAACATCAGATTAAATCTTTATGAGTTAAGTAATATGTTTCAAACATTAGAACAAAATTGAATTTTAAGCAATTCAAGTTATGTAAGAGCTGAGGCAAAAGGAAAGTATCTCTTATAAAACAAAGTCTGTAAGATGCATATGAGAATTGAGTTGACAAGCCCTGCTTGTCCCTCTGCTTGTGACACTCTGGGGAATCTAGAGTCCCAGACAATCTCAGCTCATGCCCATCGCAACAGGTCTGGATCTCCAAAAAGGCAGATCACCAGTTTAAACAGTTTTTCTATAGACCAAGGGGCTTCAGAGCTGAGCATACCTGAACCACCTTTGTGCTTGAGTTAACAATGCCTTTTCCTGTTTCATGGGTTTTTACCTCCTGCCCCACTGACATACTTTGAGTCTACTGTCATAGGGGATTAGGTAGACAGAAAGTTTTACCCCTTCTCCAGGTGCAACTACCATCTGCCAGGTTGCATTTTCATGTAGCCTGGAGGCAGCACACAGCTAAAGTACACAGGCAGGATAAGATTAAGGTCTGCTGAGCAAACACATGTTCACATCCCCAGCCTTCCAGGAACACTCACTCCATCTCCTGCAAGGTAAACCTGGCTAATGACTGGAGCCTCAAAGACTAAAGACAGTGAACAGCTGGCAATGACAATGTGAATTTCTTCCCCATGATAGGAGCAGGAAGGACTTGCCACAATGTGTTGGCACATCTGGACTCAAACAGCCAAAGTAAATCTCCTGGGCAGACTGACTACACATGGTGGTTACATATGAGCTCTGTTGAAGCACAGGGGTTCAACAGGAATGATGAGTTGAGTTTCACTTTTACAGTTGTAGAGAACATAGCTTGCAACATGAACAGTTTATCCAAAACTTAGAATTCTCATGCTTCTTTGCCTACATTTTGTTTAAATCCCTAGAAACAGGAATACCTAAAAGATGTTCATGCTTTTAACCCAAAATTATTTATAGACTACAAATGAGGATAATCTGGACATTTCTAAACTTTATCTCTTTTTGTAAATTAAAAAATTCTTTTAAACTCCAGGGAATCATGTTGGATCTAACTCACACAGGTCAAACAGACAACATTAATAACTATTATTTAATTCTCAATTAATAAAAATAATTATACCTCTTTAAGCCAGTTTATTTTTCACGGACAAGATGTTTCTGCCTATTCTGGGTACATAATTAACATGGTGTTTATTTTCTTAGCTACCTTAAGCCAATGAGATAAATAAATCTTTTTGTTTGCTTTCCTTGATGAAAACAATTGACTTCCCACTTAAATGATGCCAGACCAGGATTAAGATTCAACTAACAGTTACCCATTCACATTTTCTCTAGGTCCCAGCAATAGTCACACCATCTGACTGGAGACTATCAAGAAAAGCAGGGCATATCATGTGAGTTCTTTTGTGATTGGGTTACCTCACTCAGGATGATGCCCTCCAGGTCCATCCATTTGCCTAGGAATTTCATAAATTCATTCTTTTTAATAGCTGAGTAGTACTCCGTTGTGTAAATGTACCACGTTTTCTGTATCCATTCCTCTGTTGAGGAGCATCTGGGTTCTTTCCAGCTTCTGACTATTATAAATAAGGCTGCTATGAACATAGTGGAGCATGTGTCCTTCTTACTGGTTAGAACATCTTCTTGATATATGCCCAGGAGAGGTATTGTGGGATCCTCTGGTAGTACTATGTCCAATTTTCTGAGGAACCGCCAGACTGATTTCCAGAGTGGTTGTATAAGCTTGCAATCCCACCAACAATGGAGGAGTGTTCCTCTTTCTCCACATCCTCGCCAGTATCTGCTGTCACCTGAATTTTTGATCTTAGCCATTCTGACTGGTGTGAGGTGGAATCTCAGGGTTTTTTTTTTTTTTTTTGATTTGCATTTCCCTGATGATTAAGATTTCTGAACATTTTTTCAGGTGCTTCTCAGCCATTCGGTATTCGTTGGGTGAGAATTCTTTGTTTAGCTCTGAGCCCCATTTTTAATGGGGTTATTTGATTTTCTGAAGTGCACCTTCTTGAGTTCTATATATATATATATATATATATATATTGGATATTAGTCTCCTATCTGATTTAGGATAGGTAAAGATCCTTTCCCAATCTGTTGGTGGCCTTTTTGTCTTATTGACAGTGTATGAACTCACTCATAAGTGGATATTAGCCCAGAAACTTAGAATACCCAAGATATAAGATACAATTTGCAAAACACATGAAACTCAAGAAGAACAAAGACCAAAGCATGAATACTTTGCCCCTTCTTAGTATTGGGAAAAAAACACCCATGGAAGGAGTTACAGAGACAAAGTTTGGAGCTGAGACAAAAAGATGGACCATCTACAGACTGGCATACCTGGGGATCCATCTCATAATCAGGCTCTAAACGCTGACACCATTGCATACACTAGCAAGATTTTGCTGAAAGGACCATGATATAGCTGTCTCTTGTGAGACTGTGCCGGGGCCTAGCAAACACAGAAGTGGATGCTCATAGTCAGCTATTGGATGGATCACAGGGTCCCCAATGGAGGAGCTACAGAAAGTATCCAAGGAGCTGGAGGGATCTGCAACCCTATAGGTGGAACAACAATATGAACTAACCAGTGACCCCTAGATCTCATGTCTCTAACTGCATATGTATCAGAAGATGGCCTAGTCGACCATCAGTGGAAAGAGAGGCCCATTGGTCGTGCAAACTTTATACGCCTCAGTACAGCCAAACACCAGGCCCAAGAAGTGGGAGTGGGTGGGTGGGGGAGGGTGTGGGGACTTTTGGGATAGCATTGGAAATATAAATGAAATAAATACCTAATTAAAAGAAAAAAGAAAAGCAGGGCATGACATCCTTATATCATACTAACAGAAAATAGCCATAGTTTCCCTCCAGGAACAAAGTCTCTCATTATGGTTTTATGACTACTATACTTGGGAGGGCTTACATAGTGTTGAAAAAAATTATGTATATATGTATATATATACATATATATGAAATGTTGTTTGAGATCAATGTGTATACCTTCAAAAAACCTGTACATACTTGCTCTAGATATTTCAGTAGCCACTAAAGTTGTTTAGATAATCCATTTTCTGCCTACCTCTTACCCCTCGATACTCCTATCTTTTATGTTGTGCTTTATTTTTATTCTTACACCCTGCCATGTCCAATTTTTAAAATGGCATATAGACAGTGTTGCAGAAATCATTTCCTATTGGGCTCTGGTTTAGTACTACATCATCCCCATTCTAGAGGTGGAATAGTTTTCTCCATTAAAAAAATATTTATCTCGGTTAGTTAAGGACAAAATCTTCCATTGTCCAGATAGCCTTCTCAGCTCTGCACTAAATGGTGGACTCAATTTTCCAACAGGATTTCTCCTTCTCTAACTTTGTCTGGAGAGTTCAGCCCCCCCCCCCCCCCCACACACACACACAAACTGATGTCTACATGAAGAATGGCAGGTAGCCTTATTTGGATGACAGGGTCAATGTCCTTTCTCCCAAGAAGAACCCATTCAGCTAGGACCAGAGATTCCTGAAATGTCTGCCAATGCTTATGATGCTTCTCTATACTTTTAGCCTTCGGCCAGCAACATCTGCTGACCCTGGATATTCCTACTCCTTAGCCCAAAATTATATATCCCTTGAACCACTCCAAGTAAGGTTGATATGTCCCCTGAAGTAGGTACTGGTGTGTCATGATGATTTTTTTAAATTCATAGGCCTTCTGGACCCCTGTTCATCATTTCTGCTCCATTTTCTCTCATGGATTGATGTTGCTCAATGATTGCCACAGACAGGGAGGGTCACAAGGTACAAGAATTTCATGCTTGGTATTCTTAGAAACAAGTTAGAATTGGACTCTATAGAGCTAGATTTATAGGCAGTTGTGAGCAACCACATGGATTCTGTAAACTGAATCATGTCCTCTGTAAGAGAAGTAACATTCATAATTGCTAAGCCTATCTCCAGCCTCAAACTTAATATTTATATTCTACAACTAATTCTTGTAGGTTGGCCTTCCTAAATGATTCCCTTTGTAAGCCTGCCATTGTTCTTTAGGCCTTCTCTCAACACATAGAGAAGATAAAGTACCACTTTTCTCACTCAAACTCATAGGTCCCACATACACACAGAATCTTAACATTCAAACATATCATGACTCCTAAGGGATCCCATGAAACCTTATAACCCTGGTCTGTGGCACAAATATGTAATCTCAACTAATTTTAAGAATGAAGTAAGTGTAAGTTCAAAGTAAGTCTGGGTTACAAGAATGACTCAAATAAGAATGGACAACTACATAAGGTCTTCCTTATAAACAAGGCAAAACATCACTAAAAACTAAATCTGGGAATGTAGCTCAGGGCAGAGAACTTGAGGAGTATAAGGAAGGACATAGATGACGTAGGTATACTCCTCAGCACCACACACATATGGTACGTTTTTTGCTGCTCACCAACAGAGATCATGATCAAGTAGTATTGGTTAGTAATATTGAGTGGATAATTAAAGTCTTTTAAATCTTAGGAGCAATGATCCTTATGTTTCATATGAGATTCAATTCCTTTTAGAGGAAGAAGTTTCTGGTAGGGTAAAACCTAGCTTGTCTATCAAAAAAAATCCATTGCAAGTTCTAGTGTAAGAATATGCCTTGCTTACATTAATTACTGTATGTATGACTTCTGACTTGATTGACCAAGTTTAATATCCTAGTTATAATATTTATTGATAGGTACTAATAATTTAATTACTATGGACCTATACATTGTCATAGTATAAGTAGGAGAAAGTACTCACTCTGTGGAACTCTCTAGGGAAAGGTAAACAAGAATTAATCATCCATTCCACATTCAGTTGCTATGTCAAAATGGAAGGAGCTGAAGAGGTCTAAAACCCTATAGGTGGAACAACAATATCAACTAACCAGTACCCCCAGAGCCCATGTCTCTAGCTGCATATGTAGCATAAGATGGCCAACTAGGAAGAGAGGCCCCTAGGTCTTGCAAAATTTATATGACCCAGTATAGGGGAACGCCAGGGCCAAGAAGTGGGAGTAGGTGGCTAGGGGAGCAGGGCAGGGGAGAGTATAGAGAACTTTCGGGATAGCATTTGAAGTGTAAATACAGAAAATATCTAATAATAAAAAAAGAAAGAGCAGAAGAGATTACTTTGGCTTATAGTTTGAAGAAGGGGCCCTTCAAAGTAGGGAAAGTGTATTGGCAAAAGTCTTGTGTAGTAGCAGGAGTGTGAGGGAGCTTAGCATATTACTTATGAAGTAAGAAAGGAGAAAGTTGAATGCTTGTACTTACCTCTTGTTCTTTTTATTCATAACCTCAACCAGTAGAATACTATTTCTCATTTTCAGAGTTGATCTTTAGATCTCTCTGATTTTCACATATATCTTTCTCTCACAAGATTGTGAGCCTTTTAATGTTGATAGTCAAATTCACCCTTACAGGTTGTTCCCTGGTTATTCTTGGCTTTCTGTAGACCTTCATCTTGACAGAATCTTGTTGGCTTGACTCTAAATGACTTTATGAATGGTGCCATATAGCTAACTATGATGGATGCTACACTGTAAATAGGACTGTAAATATCTATAGAATAAGAAGTATATTGGGTGCCAGCCATTTTAAATGAAATCTTAAGTGAAAATGAGGAATGCTTCCTGCTATGTATTTGTGGACTCAGTGAGAACATGAAAGAAAGTGTATATGCTCAATGGGTAAAAGCAGAATTTCTGTTTCCATCTGACTCATTTTAGCTCTGCTGTGATGCACATTAAGTGCCTGATAATGGTGCCTTTATTGCTCATGCTCACGCTCTGTCACTGTTTTGTACCTACATGGCCAAAGTCATTTTAGAGCTTCATGTATTGTGCTCCTGTGTCCCCAACAAGCTAATATATTATAGTATATAGTTCTTGATGATGCTTTGTTGTTATTAATTGTGTGCCTGTGTAAAAAAGGCTTTCCACAGAGATCTTTGGCCTGGCCAGATATGAGAGTTCATGCAACGGGGAGTGAATTAGAGCAGGGAAGGGAATTCATTTCCACTGCTTCCCTGCTGCAGTTGTCTCCACCTCAGTCTCCACTGTGCCACCACACTGCCCTGTGCTGAGTTGGGTCAAGCAGGTCCAGCAAGAGGCCCATTAGGTAGTGAGGACTGTGGCAGAGCTTCAGTTAGCATTTCAGAAGAGCAGATCTCTTCCCAAGTGTTACAACTCTTAGGACAGAAGCACTCAGATGTTTGAGTAGTTCTCACACCCCTTTAATCCTTCTGGATATGATTCTTATATACAGTTTTGGGGTAGGTCAGGGTCTGGCAGCAGGTGCTTTTCATTGACTTGATCTGAGAGCATGGGGAACACTTATTTGTATGTGGAAGGGCTTAGTGTGCTGCTCCTAAATGTCTAATGGCCATACACTTCTCTGAGTGGGGCTGAGGGAGGATGTAGATGTAACAGGAGCAGGGATCCAAGGGGTGTGGCAGAACACTTGCAGTCCCTTGCAGGTGACAGTAACCTACTAGGTCTCTAGGGTTCTAAACCAGAGCTCAACCATGAGCCAGGCTGCCTAATTACAGTGAGCTGCCCCACAATTAATTGCATCCATGTATGTTGGGACATTAATGAAATTGTTTGTTTTCCCTGAGGGATCTTTAGATTAGGTAAAAACACTTTCTCTTTGATTCTCACACTAAACTGCATTATAATACTAATGGTTTGCCTTAGAATTTTCCCACCCATATTATGATAAGGTTCTATTTGAGGAACAAAATAGCTAAATTCCTTTTCCATGTAAGGAAGTGTCTTGGCTTCACAAATCTGAATTGTTTAAAATTTCATATTTTGAAAGATGTGTTTTGATATAGTTTTAATTTATGACACATATTCATTAATTTTCATACATTTGTGCATGACATTTTGTAAACTTATGTGAAAGAAGTATAATCTACAATATTGGATATAGTTCAAAGTGTTATAAAATTAAACTTTAATAACCTAGTAAATAATATACATGCATGATAAGAATGACTGTAGAAATAAACCAAAATACTGCTATATGGCTCTAATACAAATGCAAAAGTGATGGTTTTTCAGGTTATCTTTAGTGTCTGCAATTCTCCTTATAGTTTAGAAGACTGTTCTTTTATCAATAATATTTAGAATTTCTTGTTCTGTGATATACTACCTTGACCCAAAGAATGTTAAATAAAGGAATATGAATTTGGTCTATAAAGCCAAGTCATAGCCCTCCAGTGAGGGCAGTCAGAGCTAAAAGTGGAGTGAAAATCAAGGAGGAGCACATGTTGCTGGCTTCCTTGCACATGCGCAGCTATCCTTCCTAAATTGTCAAAGATCAGCTCCCCTGAAATGGTGTTTAAACTCACAGGCTGCGTGCTTCCAGTCCCTGCCCAGGTTCCTCTCATTTCTGCAGATGAAAAACAACAAACACACACACACACACACACACACACACACACACACACACACGCACACACACACTTTGCTAACTCAATGACTGGGCACTCCTGAAACTCCCCTGTTACCCCGGGCATAACCAAAATGTTGCATGGCTGGTTGGCTTTATCTCCTGCCGATACTACCTCTGATACTACCTCTTCATCTTCCCCTGTGGACCTGGGTACTGAAGGCTTTCCAGAGAGATCTTCAGCCCAGTTTGGTGCGAGGGTTCAGGCAAAGGGTAGAGAGTGTGAGCAGGAAGGGGGAGTCATCTCCATTGGCTCTGCTACTGCAGTTGGCCCCACTTCTGTCTCTGCCTTGGCCTTCTCTGTTACTCCATGCTGTCCTGCGCTGAGTGAGGCCAGGCTAGGCACATGAGAAGCTGTCTGGCCAGTGAGGAGTACGAGGGAGCTTCAGGTGGAATTTTGGGAGAACTGATCTTCCCAAGGGGCAGTGTCACAGCTCTTATGATGAAAGCTCTCAGACCACAGAGTAGTTCTTAAACACCTTTATTCCTTCTGGATAGGATTCATATATACAGTTTTGGGGTGGGTCAGGGTCGGACAGCAGGTACTTCTCTTTCGCTTGGTCTGAGAGCTTGGAGATACCTTATCTGCATGTGGGAGGCTTTGGTGCTGCTTCTCCACAGCTAATACAGTATGAAACCAAAGGCTATCTAAAGGAGTATAAGCACAGCCTATGGCTGATCCCCCAGGTCCAGGCCCAGGCCACTCTTTGTAATAAACCTTCTACAGAAATGTTAGACTGAAAAGATGGCTCAGCAGTAAAAGCACTTGGCACCAAGCCTAAGGTCCAAAGTTCCAACCCTGGTGGAAGGACAGAACCAACTCCTGAATGTTGTCTTCTGATTTCTACATGTATACTATGGCACAAGGACACACACACACACACACACACACACACACACACACACACACATTTTTTTTTGTAATATATTTCACGTTTGTAGATTAAGTGCATCATGGTACATATGCAGAGGTCAGAGGTTGTGGGGGCCGGTTCTCCTAACGTGTGGGCCCCAGAAATTGAGCTAAGGTAATCAGGCTTAGAAGCAAGCCCTTTAATCACTAATCCATTCACAGGCACATAATATAAACATTTTACAGAAATGGCTAGCATGTCCACAATTTAGGGAAAAACCACATGAACCAAGGCCAGACAGATGATGGTTCAGTCAATAAAGCTTGCCCTCCCTGCATGAGGACTTTAGTTCAGTCCTCATGAACTAAATTCCAGCAGTAGGGGATACAGATAGGTGCAGACTGGCACTTGCTAGGTACATTGTCTAGTCAAATCTGCAAATTCCAGGTCAGTGAGTGAGCCAGTCTCAAAGAAGATGAAACCAGAGTTCTTACACTGACCTCCACATGCTGATGCATACACGTGCATGGAGAGATACCTCCTACATTTACATACAAGCTTTATGTTTCTTTTTTAACCACATGAATCACATCTGCCTTGAACCTGAACAAGTCCACATGAAGATGGCCCTCAGGAAATGCCCAACCCCAGACCAAAGTTACAAAGTGCCAGCTGTGGGTTAAAATGGTGTCTTGCATCCGGCCTGCCACAGGTCTAGGGCCACTCCTGGAGCTTGAGGGCCTCAGGATCCCCCTGGGTTGGAGGGCACAGTAGGGAGTTCCCGCAGACCTGCTGGAGTTCAGCCACACAGAAGCCAAGGGCAATAGTTTCTCGCCCTCCTGGGCAGTGCAGACACAGCTGGATGCTGTAGAGGATCTGAAAACAGAGTGTGAGCCTGTGGGGCTGGCTCTAGGATTGGGCGGAAGGGAAAAGGGGAAGAGGAGAGGGACCTGGCTGGTTCCTGGGGGGTAGGAGAGTCCTTGTCTTGCTCAGCTGGGAAGCTTGGCTTGGTGGAATCTGTGGCTGAGAATGCAGAAAGGCCTCCTGCAGGAGATTAGATACTATGTAGCTCTTTAGAGGAAGACCTGGTCCAGTGCTCTAGCATAGCAGATCCCAATTAGAAGAGACAGTCCATGGTTTTAAAGCGTTTATTGTCATGGTGGAGCGTTATAATGAGTGAAATCTTTCCTAATTTTCTCAGGGCAGACCTGAGGTTAAATAGCTCTTGCAGGGAGGAGTGTCTCTGAAGGGGAGCTAAGAGGGTAGTAAAAGCAGAGAAAGGCAGAGAGAGGAAGAAAGAGGAAGAAAGTAGAGAAGTAGAGGCCAGCTATAGCCATGTTGGGGTGGGGGGGGAGGGATTGCTGAGAGAGAGGGGGGGCAAGAGGGCAAGAGAGAGAGGCAAGATTAAGAGAGGGAGGTGGGGGTTAACAACCCTTTTTATAGTGGGACAGGCCTACCTATCAACAGCCAGGTAACTGTGGGGAGAAGCATAGCTGGCTGTTGCCAGGTAACTGTGGGTGGAACCCAGACAGATACCAGGGGCTTGGGGCATTGTCCTAAGTGATTGACTGATGGCCACAGAATTATGGAGAGCTGAGGCCTCCTGTCAGGAGCCTGGTCTGTGGGGCATTACAAACACCTTCTGTCCCTTTCGGTAACACCTGCTGGGTCTCCAGGGTTTAAATCTATCTCAATCAGAAAACAGGCTGCCTTTCAAGTTCTCACATTGCCCCCTGTTCTTTTTTCTGCATCTGCTAGCTTGACTTTTTGGACCCTTGAGTCCAGCTTATTCCACCCAGCTAATTGGACTCTAGCATCTTCATTGATGGATCATGAAACAATTGGGGAACAGGACCCTCTATATTTCACGTTTTCTGTTCAATACAATTAAAATAAACACATTAAAAAAACCTTTCCTCCCAGATTTAAATTGAACAAAATCATAATAATTATGTAAATTACAAAGTATGATATGCAATGTACATCATATTTGTCAATTAAATAAAATAATTTATTATCATTGATAATTTAAAGCACTATGATACTATTCCTGGAATATGTTTAGACTTTAGCCTGTAAGGTTATGTGTAAAAAATGTTTTCAACTCTGTAACCACTCTCTCAATGTTAAACAAGTTCCTCTTTCTCCACATCCTAGCCAGCATCTGCTGTCTTTTTATGAGTTAATTTTATTATAACCATTTGTAATATGGCTTCATTCATGCCGTATGTATGATAGAACAGCCAGGCAGTGGTGGCACACACCTTTAATTCCAGCACTTGGAAGGAGGAGGCAGGTGGATTTCTGAGTTTGAAGCCAGCCTTGTCTACAAAGTGAGTTACAGTACAGTCAGGGATATACAGAGAAACACTGTCTCAGGAAAACAAAAAATTGAAAAAAAAACATTAAAAAAAAAGATGGATGGAATAATAAATCTATATTTGTCCTGTTTGATTGTCTTGAGTTTTTTTCTAGTTGTTCAGGGGATTTCTGCCTGTCTTATCTATCATATGACTCTGAATAGGGTCCAAAGCATCTTCTCCTTTCTTTTAAACACATATACAGACCTTCTCTTCCAAAATAACAAATCCTTGGTCCAGTAACCAGAAGTTCTTAAAAGTTTAGCTTCACCTCTCCAAGAGTAATTTTAATATAACTGCCAAGCTCTAAACCACACTCATTTTGACAAATAAAATATTTTAAAGCAAATAAACAATCTACACATGTATTAACTGATGAAACAGTGCTTCTACTGTTTCCTGCCTTCATGCCATCAAGGACTAAATTATTTAATATTGCTGTACAAACCTATTTCCAGGCTTTCTCTTTATATAATTCTCAAGGTTTTAATTTCTACTGTCTGAAAACAGCTAGATGACCTACTCTCTGCCTTTGATCTAACTTTTTAAGATCAAATGTTTTAATATTTTATATCCTATATTTATTCACAGAATAAACTTGTTTCCAGGTTGTATTTTTGTCTTTTCATTTATTTTAATTAGATATTTTACTTATTTGCATTTCTACTGTTATCCCCTATCCCAGTTTTTCTTCTGCAAACCTCCTATTCTATCCCCTCTTATCCAGCTTGTATGAGGGTGTGACCCACCCACCCATCCTGACTCACCACCTTAGTGTTGCTCTACACTGGGGAATCAAGCCTTCACAGGACCAAGAGCTTCCACTCCCATTGATGCCAAAAAAGATCTCTTCAGCTCCTTTTGTTCTTCCCCTAACTACTCCATTAGGGTCGCTGTGTTCAGTCCAATGGTTGGCTGGGAGTATCCACACCTGTATTGTTCAGGATCTGGCAGAACCTCTCAGGAAACAGCTGTATCAGACTCCTGTCAACAAGTACTTCTTGATATCCTCAATAGAGTTTGGGTTTGGTGTCTGCATCTGGGATAGGCACCCAGTTAGAAAGAGAATTTCTCAAATTCACTTGGAATATCAACAACAACAAAAACAGGCTAGCTAAATCTATTCTCAACAAAAGAAAGAACATAAGGGGGAATCACCAACCTTAACCTCAAGTTGTATTACAGAGCAATAGTGATAAAAACTGCATGGTATTGGTACAGTTACAGGCAGAAATATCAGTGGTATAGAAGTGAAGACCCAGAAATGAACCCACACACCTATGGGCACTTGATCTTTGACAAAGAGTGTAAAACTTCCAGTGGGGGGGGGCGGGGGGGAGACAGCATTTTCAACAAATGGTGCTAGTTCAAGTGTCAGTCAACATGTAGAAGAATGCAAATCAATTCATTCTTATCTCCCTGTACAAAGCTCAAGTCGAAGTGGATTAGGACCTCCACATAAAACCAGATACACTGAATTTAATAGAAGAGAAAGTGGGAAAGTGCTTTGAACATATAGGCATAGAGGAAAATTTCCTGAACAGAACATCAATGGCTCTAAGCTTAAGCATCCACAAATGAAATCTCATAAAACTGCAAAGCTTCTGTAAGGTAAAGGACACTGCCAATAGGACAAATCTGCTTCTTATCTTAAGCTCATTTTTATTGTATAAGTTCTGAACCACAAAAAGAAATCTGCACATGCCTCAGGCATAATCTATATTCCCTTGTATCTTTTTTAAAAAAAAATAGTCAAATTTTAAAAGTCTATCCTTTGATATTTTGTTGTATGAAGCTGGCAGCTGATTCTCTGTCTTAGAGCAGCCACCTATATTTTTGCACAGCAGGAGCTATCAGCTTCTCTGAGTTGTGACTTTCCCTGTGCCTTTTAACTTTCCCACAATAGAAACACTATAGCTTGCTCTGCTCTACTGAAAATCCAGTTCTCCCCTCTATTATTTTTTAAAAATTTGTATTGGATATTTTATTTATTTACATTTCAACTGTTATTCCCTTTCCCCTCTGCACCCCCCCTATCCCATTCTCCCATTCCACTTCTATCAGGGTACTCCCCCATGCACCCACACACTTTCACCTCACATCCCTAACATTCCTCTACACTGAAGCATTGAGCCTTCAAAGAACCAAGCACCTCCCATCCCATTGATGCCAGATAAAGCCATTTTCTGCTACATATGCAGCTGGAGCCATGAGTCCTCTTTGGTTGGTGATTTATCCCTCCACCCCCATGAAACTATAGCATTCGGTTTGTGTAATCATCTGAGAATTCCTAAATTAATAGTGGATTCTCTCCTTACGCTTGATCACCATTTGTTCTTGCTACCCCACCTTAAGCTCTGGGAATGGGCCAGGTTACCAGCACCCACCCAGGCTTCCTTTGATGCTCTGTTGAAAAATAACAAACACACACACACACACACACACACTTAACCTTAAAATGCATTTACTATCTCAAAGATTGGGCACCCCTGAAACTCCCCTGTCACCCCAGCCATAATCAAGTAGAGTGGTCATTGTCCACTCTAACTGAAAACTCATGTGGCTGATTGGCTTTACCTGCTGCACCTACTACTTCCTTCTCTTTCCCCAGTTCTTTTTACTGCATCTGCTAGGTTGTCTGCAGGGACTCAGAAGTCCCTCCTATTATGCTCAGCTCATTGGCTAACAGAATTTTTGTTGATGGATTAAAAACACATTGAGGAACAGGACCTTAGCATCAGAACCACCACCTACAAAGCTGCATGCTAGTCATTTGGGCTAGAAATATGCTTCATTTTTAAACATTTTTTTTCTTTTTTTTTGTCGTTTATCACATGGGCTTAAACAGAGGTCAATGAGAGAAAGTTGGATTGCTGTTGTGAATAGCCTTGGGACTAATTATATTTGATGTTAATTCTCTTCTCCTGTGAGTGGCTGCAAGGGAGGAATGAGCCAGCACTCAGGTGATTTCCCATAAACCTGCTTCCCACATTAATTTGTAAAATAAAGGAGAGCTGATGATTGGGCAGATAAAAGGGAAAGTGGAGAAGGGAAGGAAGGAGAGAAGAAGGAGAAAATGGAAGAGGGAGAGGTTGCAGAGTATGAGGAAGAAGAGGAAAATCGAAGCAGAAACATATGGCCTGGAGAAACCACAAGTTCTAAAGAGTCTTATAGATGTGGAAGAAGGTAGTGTAGCAGTTTGATCTGCCCATTCTAGGCTCACAGCATGTATTCATATTAATTGAGTTGTATTTTCTTTGCTGGGGCATATTTGTGTTGGAGATTTACTGCAACAGATTGCATTCTATGTGTAAGCACTTAAAAAAATCTTACCTTTGCAGACCTATATGAAGAGAGGAAAATGAAATACCTATTAAAATGGCCACACATATTGTATTAACTTTGTTTCTTAAAGGGCTTGGAATTAGTGCTATTTCCCTTGGTGCTATAAATAATCCACAATATGAAGCACCTTACAGGAGAAAATGTTGATTTTGCTCACAGATTGCAGGATACAGCCAATCATAGTGGTAAATGGTTGTAGGAGCATCTAGTCATCCTGATGTAGATGTAGTCATTATTTTCAGCTCTTTTTCTTCTTTTTCTTTAACCCGGGACTAGAGCCCAAGGGCTGATGATGATCCATATTACTGAAGTTTATCTACCTCAGTTAACCCAACACATTACTTCATAAACATGCCTAGAAATTTATCTTATCTATAATTCTAGGTGCTTTCAATTTAGAAATCAATATTAACTAACAAACCAAGATTAAATGTAATAATGTGTTATTGTTAACTTTTATGTTATTTTTATATGAATTTCTTGATTACAGCAATCTTGTAGCTGTTGTTTTAATTTATAAAGGATATTGTGCTCTATCTTAATTTACCTTTACTGATGTTATAAATGCACATAACCATAATAAACACTAGTGTAAGAAACTCAACATACCAGGTCTCTAATGTTCATTTTTTTTAATGAATGCATTTTCTGTAAGTGCATTATAAAGAAATTGCAGATGTTTTGTTTTTATTTGCCAAAGTTGTGTAATGAGCTGCATTATGCTGTAGAAACTGTTCTTGAGAATTATTCCATCACTAAATTTTACGTTGATTTTTATTTTTTAAGTGAAAATAAAGCATTAGGGGGTAGTCAGGAGAAGCAGTGTTTCTCCCCCAGCATGTCAGAAAAATAGTCCAGTGACTGACTGCAAAACAAAGAAGACATGCTTATGCTAATATACCCAATGTTTCAATTCAGACAAGCATGTCCTTATGGCTCCAACGTTTCAGTGTGTGTGAATGTGTGTGTGTGTGTGTGTGTGTGTGTGTGTGTGTGTGTGTGTGTGTCTGTCCTCCAGCCATGAGACAGTGATCTGAGAAAAGTAGCAGGTGGATATTATACCTGCATGCTTTCCCTGTATATGGCATTTTCCACCTGCTTCAGTGAATAATTTCCAAAAAAGGAAAGCAATTTTTACACCACCATTCAGTGCGTGTGGAAGAAAATAAGGCATATTTACAGAACTGATTATTTCACAAAGGCAGAGACAAGTATAACTTTTATAACACTCACTACATGTGTTCCCAATGTAGTGTTGCCTGGACTTTCATACCCTGGTCAGCTGGTCTTTAGTAGATTCTTTGCTCATTTATTTTGGAGGTCAATATGTATTCCTCCTCTCTGTCTGTGTCTCTGTCTCTCTCTGTGTTTATGCATGTGTATTGTATGCATGCATGTATGTTGTGTACATTCTCATGTGGTGGTCAAAAGAAGATCTCTGATCTTCCATCATCAGGTGTTATTTATGTCAGGCTTTCTCACCTATCTGGAACATAACATGTAGGCTAGGCTAGCTGGTCAGCAAGCACCAGAGACCTGCATGTCACCTGTGCCTTGCTGTGAAACTACAAGTTGTACTGACACAACAGAAAATTGCAGTGTGATTTCTGGGATTGAACTTATATCCTCATGTTTGCAAGATCCAGTATAGCTATAGAGTTATCTGGGAAGAGAGAACCTCAAATGGAAAAAAAAAAAAAAAAAAAAAAAAGGCTCTGACATATTGGCCTGCCACCAGGTATGTTGGGTATTTTATTGATTAATGATTATTGTAAGAGGGCTCAGCCCACTAAGCATTTCTACTCTTCAGCAGGTATTTATAAGATATATAATAAATATTTTGGGCAAGTCATGGGGTGAAAGCCAGTAAGCAGTGTCCGTCCATGTCTCTGCTTCTCATGCTTCCAGTTGCCTGCTATGAGTTACTATCTTGTCTTCCCTTAGGGATGGGTTCTAACATAAAATATACTGTGTATGTGTATGTGTGTGTGTGTGTGTGTGTGTGTGTGTGTGTGTGTGTGTGTGTGTAATGCCACATTTCATCATTGTTTGAAGTAATGTTAATTACTGATATCAATCAGTAAACAATAGTACTGACTGGATATAACTTATTAAAACCATTTGCAGATTTAGTGACAACTGTATTCATGAACCATTTTTCAAAGAGGCTCTAGTAACAGGGATTTGTATTATCAAAAGTAAAAGAACATTGCTGTGATAGTTTGTTTTGTATAGGCTTGACCTAGGGAGTAGCACTATTAGAAGGTGTGGCCTTGTTGGAGGAAGTTTGTCACTGTGGGTGTGGGCTTTATGATCCTCATCCTACCTGCCTAGAAGCAAGTATTCTGATAGCAGTCTTCAGATGAAGATGTAGAACTTTTAGTTCCTCCTGCATCATGCCTGCCTCGATGCTGCCATGTTCCTGCATTGATGATAATGGACTGAATGTCTGAACCTGTAAGCCAGACCCAATTAGATGTTATCCTTAACTGGTCATGGTGTCTGCTCACAGCAGTAAAACCCTAATTAAGACAATTAGTTAAACCAAATGCTTTATGGTACCTAAGAAAGGATTTGATAGCTTGAAGAGAAGTTTTTAAATTATGATTAAGACAGGTTTTATGTATGTGTGTGTGTGTGTGTGTGTGTGTGTGTGTATGGGTATGTGTGTTTATGTTTGTATGCGTGTGTCCCTGTTGCATGTGCATACATAGACATATATTCTTTGGACTGTATGTGAGATTGTGTGTACATCTGTGTGTTGTATACATATATGTGTCTGACTATATCTATGTATTCCTGCATGTCTGCATGGAATGTAGCTACATATTTATCTGTCTGTGTGATCCTGTGTTGTACATATGGGTGCCAAATGTATTTGTGTGTTTTTTTTGTGTATGTATGTTTGTAGGTAGGTATGTGTGTATGTATGTGTATGTATGCATGTGTGTGTGTTTCTCAGTCCCTCTGCTTATTTTTTTCAAACAAACCTCCCAGTGTTACCTTGTTGAGATGATTTTTTTTTTCCCCGAGACAGAGTTTCTCTGTGTAGCCCTGGCTGTCCTGGAACTCACTTTGTAAATCTGCCTGCCTCTGCCTCCTGAGTGCTGGTTTGGCTACCGTAGACAGTTAGTCATTCTCTGAAATTCTTCTGTTTCCACTCCTGAACACTAGAGTTATAGCCTTGTGCTAACACATCTGGGTTTTTGCTTGAGTACTGAGGATTCAAACTCAGGTTCTCATGCCTTGTAGCAAGGTTTTCAATGAAACCTCACAAACTGGTTGTAGTTCAGAGTTCAGCCACCAAAGGGTGTGGACAAATGTTTGACAAGTGGATAAGTGCATCACTACACCTGGCTTTCTAAGTGAGTTCTTGGCATGACACTCATGCTTGTGCTGCAGTTCCTTTGCTAACTAAGGAATATTCAGATCCTATGCTTTCATTCAAGATTTGCGTTATTTTCTAAAAGAATTGCAAATTCGTAGGAATTGTTTTGCTCTTTTGTTTTTTTTAATTTTCAATTAGTTTTAGCAATTAACTTTACAAAATACAAAGTGTGTTTGATGTATATAAATATATATTCATACAGATGCAATTAATAATTTTCTGCAGGAATAGTTCTTATTATGGACATCAATTTTAAGATGATTTTGTATAGCTACTTTCATTTAAAATTCAAAATGAAAATAGATAATTAAGGAAATGTGTGATCATATGGAACTTACGGTGTTTTAAGTGCATTTTTTATGTGTCCACTTGTGTATATTTCTATGTTTGCAAATTTGTCACAAAATATGAATGGATATCAGAGGACAACTTGTGGGAGTTGATTCTTCCCTACCACCACATGGATTTGAGAGACTAAACAAAAACAAAGAGATAAACAAGTTTGGCCATAGAGACACCTCACCACCCCATCACTTATTCCTTTATGTGATTTAAACATTAATAAACAAAATATTAATATGAGATCATAGTTTCTGTTAGGCCTGTTTTATTCAATCTTTTAAACTATGTTTCAAAAACTCTCTCTTTGGAATTGAAACTCAGATATGACAAACTATTAGTCTTGCAGCAAAGTCAGTAGACTTGTGCACTTTTATGCTTTGTTCACATGGATTGTGATAACATACTCTCTTCTTCTACCATGATTAATTAGAGAAGTTTATGAGCCCAGGCTTCTATAATTCTTAGGATGAAAATTACCAGCAACTCACCAAGGTTTCATTAGTGTGGATGTCCAGAGTGTCCAAAGGCTTGTAGTAAGAACTGGAGGTGAAAACTTGAGGGGATGAGGTAATATCTGAGGAGTACAGGCAGACATCTTGTATGAGGTATATGCCACAGAAAACAAAATATCCTTGGGCACACAAATGGTTCAGAGGGGAACATTGCTTGCTGCCAAGTCTGAACCTTAGTTTGAGCCAAAGTACCCATCAAGAGAAAAGGAGAACAGACTCTTGAAAGTTGTTTTCTGACCTCCACATGTGTGGCATAGCATGTGCATGTCCCTACATACACATGTGCTCACAAAATAAATAGATCAAAATGTAATAAAAATTTAATAACAACCTCAAACATAGAAAGACTTCTGTAAACACAGACACAGAAGTTCTTGGGGTCAAATGCTTTCTTTCTGCAGTACAATAGCCTGGGGTCCTGAGTTCAAATCCCCAGTATTCACATCAAAACTGGCTATATCTGTGGGCATAACTCTAACTACAGCACTGTTTAGAGAATGCAGACTGGAAAATCACTGGGGCTTGGTTGGTGCTAGACTACCTTCAAATTATGGAGAGACCTTGATATAAAGGAAAAGAGAATGGAATCTGACATCTTTCTCTAGATTCCATGCATGTGCACATTCTAATATAATGTATGGAGACATCAAATACATACTGCACATACTAACCCCTTTCTCAAACAGGGTGTATTCATACTTTAAAAAAACACAGTAAAATTTACTGGACATTTCATGGGGTAAAATCTTCAAAAAAGAGTTTATAGACAAAGTAAATAAATGTGTTTAAAATAATATAAAATAGGGTCAAAGATGATGAAATGGATTCAGTAAGCCAAAAGAAAAATCATTAAGTAATAATTATGCTAGGTGTATCTAACATTGCATTTGATGTTTGCAATGGTACACATGTATAGTTGAGGAGAAAAATGAGAAGTCACTTAAATCTTGAAAATATAAAAGTAAGAGAAAGAGGGCAAGAAGACGATGGAAGAAAGAGAGAGGGAAAAGAAGAAGGACATGGAGAAAGTGAGAGGGAGCAAAGAAAAAAGGAGAGAGATCAGTTTGGTACCTTAGGAAGAAAAAAGAAGTAATTAAGAATACAAAAGCCTGAGTACATTATAAAACTAAGGGAAATACTAAATGGATTGAAGAACCTCAAGTGAGAATATATATTCATGGTGAAATTCACAAAGAAAGAGAAAATTCCAAAAGCAGTTCAGGAAAAAAATGACAGGTGCTCCCTAAGAAATGTTTGAAGAAGACTGTCAACTTCAAATTTATTAATAATAATTGGAAAATAAAAGTTTAAGGTAAAATTTAAAGTAGTATTAATTTATATTTTCCTGATAACTAAGAATGCTTAAAATTTCTATAAAGGTATCACAGCCATTTGTGTTTCTTCTTTTAAGAATTCTCTGTTTAGATATTTCCCACAGGTTTTTTGTTTGTTTGTTTGTTTGTTTTTTGTTTTTTTTTTGTTTGTTTGTTTTTTTTTGTTTTTTTTTTTTGTTTTTTTTTTTGTTGTTGTTGTTTTTTTGGCTTTTTGAGACAGGGTTTCTATGTAGCCCTGGCTGTCCTGGAATTCACTTTGTAGACCAGGCTGCCCTTGAACCCAGAAATCTGCCTGCCTCTGCCTCCCAAGTGCTGGGACTAAAGGCGTGTACCACCACGCCTGGCAATTTCCCCAGTTTTTAATTGGGTTATTTGTTTCATGAAGGGCAGGGTTTTGAATTCTTTAAATGTTTGGGATATTAGCTGCCTAATATCAGCTCTGTACTAGGTAAAACATTTTCTTCATTCCATAGGCTGCCACTTAGTCTAGATGGTGGTGCATATTCATATAAGAACCTTTTCAATTTCTTGAGGTCCCATTAATTATTATTCTTAATGCCTGTGAGGTGTGTGTGTGTGTGTGTGTGTGTGTGTGTGCTTGCGCATGTATATTTAAGATTGATGAGTATCTGATATTTCCCTAGTGAGTGGAAGCAAAGAGGGAACACAAACTCCTGCAGCTTATCTGAAAATGACACTGGGGAATTGTAATGAAGGATAAGAGGAGAGTGAAGATCACCTATTTGATTCTCAGGCCAGCGTGGTCAGAATGTTCCCAGGTAGAGGATGCCTCTGAATATTGCAAGCTGACACAAAGAGGTAGGATGAAAAAGGAAGACTGGATCTCTTAAGGGTCGTCAGAGTTTCTACTGAATGGAAGCAGAGGTAGAAGTTAGGCATTTATAGGTGATCTGCTACAGGGCTATAGACTCATAAATTAAAATTTATGGAAAATAACATAAATGAGAAATAAACATAGGGGAAATGCAATAATAAAAAATAATTAGCCCAATATAAAACAGGGAACCAACACAAGTGTGTACAGCAATGTAGGATAAATAGAAATAATTATTGAAATAAAACAAGTAAATAGTCACCTATCAGAAGTGACACAAAATAAAACTAAAATAGACTGCTATTAAAGACCAAGTTTGTCAGCATGAATTAAGAACTCTAGATGTTGGAAAATTGGATGTTCTTTTGTTAATGAATAAAACTAGATGTGTATTTTTCACTCTGCATAAGATCTAAAACTTTTAAATTACTAATTAAAAATGAGGAAATACTTCATGATATAGGTGTTTGTGTTAAGAACAAAACTGTTCCCAATAACTGGAATTGTAGTATCACACAAAAGGACACTCAGTGCAACAATAAGATGCAACTGAAGAAGCAGCAGAATGCAGAGACTTCCTATAGAATGAGACAAGATATTTCCAGATATGCATGAAACAGAGGCTGAATACTAAGAATGACTATAGAGCTGCTAAATCTAAAAAGAAAGAAAAAAGAAAAAAAGTGAGCAATTAAAGACAAAGAAACACAAATGATCATAACTGAAAAAATACTTGTTGAGTTTTCTTAGTTAATAAGAACATGAAAATAAAAATTGCTATAAGATTACATATCAGTCTGGTCAGAGTGTTTGTCATTTGCTTTGCTAGTTTCCTCTCCAAAAGTCACCTAAACCTTCCCCCACCCCTACCCTCCTCTACAACCCACCCACTCCAGATTCTTGGCCCTGGCATTCCCCTGTACTGGGGCATCTTTAAACTTCAAATGCTATCCCCTTTCCTGGTATCCAACCCTCCTGGAAACACCCTGTCACATTCTCCCTAACCCTGCTTCTAATGAGAATGTTCCTCCACCCACCTACCCACTCATTTGGCTCAGTTCCCTAATTTTTAATAGGGTTATTTTGTTCTCGAGATTCTAGCTTCTTGAGTTCTTTGTAAATATTGGATATTAGCCTTCTATCAGATGTAGGGTGGTTAAAGATCTTTTCCAATCTGTTTATTGCCTTTTTGTCCTATTGATAATATTCTTTGCCTTACAGATGCTTTGCTAGTTTATGAGGTCCCATTTGTCTATTGTTGATCTTAGAGAATAAACCATTAGTGTTTTGTTCAGGAAAATTTCTCTTGTGCCCATGCATTTGAGGCACTTCCCCACATTTCTTCTATTAGTTTCAGTGTATCTGGTTTTATGTGGGAGTCTTTGATCCACGTGAACTTGAGCTTTGAATAAGGAGATAAGAATGGATAGATTTGCATTCTTCTACATGCTGACCACAGGTTGAACCAGCACCCTAATCAAAGCAGGGGAGGGAGGATGGTATAGGGGGTCTACGGAAAGGGAGGATATAGGGAAAGGGAACAACATTCAAAATGTAAATAAAGAAAATATCCAATAAAAATAAGTAACCAAAATTCACAAATTGCAAAGCATAAGTCACTGTTGCATATGCCAGCAAGTTTTTGCTGGCAGGACCCTGATAAAGCTGTCTCTTGTGAGACTATGCCAGTGCGGGGCAAATACAGAAGTGGATGCTCACAGTCATCTATTGGATGGAACATAGAGCCCCTAATGAAGGAGCTAGAGAAAGTACCCAAGGAGCTAAAGGGGTCTCTACCCCTATAGGAGGAACAACAATATGAACTAACCAGTACCCCCCCCCCCGAAAGCTGTGTCTCTAGTTGCATTTGTAGCAGAGGATGACCTAGTTAGCCATCAATGCCTTGGTCTTGCAGATGTCATATGCCCCAGTACTGGGGAATGCCAGGGCCAGGAAGCAGGAGTGGGTGGGTTGGGGAGCAGGGTGGAGGGGGCTATAGGGGGCTTTGGGGATAGCATTTGAAATGTAAATGAAGAAAGTAATAAAAAAGTAAAATATCTAAATGAAAGTGGTAAATTGCCACATACATGGGTTTCAAGGTTAAATAAAATAAATCTGATATTTTCTCCAAAATTTACATTAATTCAAAACATAATTTTTAAAAATTCTGCTTCTGTTGTAGAAATTGACAAATTATAAACTTTTTGTGGGACTATGTGTGAACAAAAATAAATGAGTTATTTTCTTTTCTTTTTTTTTATTACGTATTTTCTTCAATTACATTTCCAATGCTATCCCAAAAGTCCCCCATCCCCTTCCCCCCCACTCCCCTACCCACCCATTCCCATTTTTTGGCCCTGGCGTTCCCCTGTACTGGGGTAGATAAAGTTTGCCCCAGTTTGCATCTCTTTCCAGTAATGGCCGACTAGGTCATCTTTTGATACATATGCAGCTAGAGTCAAGAGCTCTGGGTTACTGGTTAGTTCATAATGTTGTTCCACCGATAGGGTTGCAGATCTCTTTAGCTCCTTGGATACTTTCTCTAGCTCCTCCATTGGGGGCCCTGTGATCCATCCAATAGTTGACTGTGAGCATCCACTTCTGTGTTTGCTAGGCCCCGGCCTAGTCTCACAAGGGACAGCTATATCACCGTCCTTGCAACAAAGGCTTGTTAGTGTATGCAATGGTGTCATCGTTTGGAGGCTAATTATGGGATGGATCCCTGGATATGGCAGTCTCTAGATGGTCCATCCTTTTGTCTCAGCTCCAAACTTTGTCTCTGTAACTCCTTCCATGGGTGATTGTTTCCAATTCTAAGAATGAGCAAAGTGTCACCACTTTGGTCTTCGTTCTTCTTCAGTTTCATATGTTTTGCATACTGTACCTTATATCTCGCTATACTAAGTTTCTGGGTTAATATCCACTTATCAGTGAATACATTTCATTTCACTTCTTTTGTGATTGGGTTACCTCACTCAGGATGATACCCTCCAGGTCCATTCATTTGCCTAGGAATTTCATAAATTCATTCCTTTTAATAGCTGAGTAGTACTCCAGTGTGTAAATGTACCACATTTTTTATATCCATTCCTCTGTTGAGGGACATCTGGGTTCTTTCCAGCTTCTGGCTATTATAAATAAGTCTGCTATGAACATAGTGGCGCATGTGTCCTTCTTACCGGTTGGGACATCTTCTGGATATATGCCCAGGAGAGGTATTGCGGGATCCTCCGGTAGTACTATGTCCAATTTTCTGAGGAACCACCAGACTGATTTCCAGAGTGTGGGTTACATTGTTACTACAAGCCATTTTAATACTGAAGATATCTACTAATTAATACTGTAATATTATTGAAGGGTCAGATAATTAGTCATTTCTCACAGGTAGGCACACTGCTTTGTATGATTAAGGGAAATTGACAGAAGATGAAAAAAAATGACAGATAGCTTTAAATACAATGTTTTGAAATGAACAATCACTGTCATTTCCCACCGAATTGAAAGGGATAAAATCACCACCATCTACATTTAAAGGGTAAAGTAATAAAATTTGTATGACATTATAAGTATAAAATTTGGCATGGAGAGTACTGGATAGATGGATCAGATATTAAGAAATGTTGCTGCTCTTGCATAGAACCAGTGTTATGTTTTTAGAATGAATTTCAGGCACTTACAACTGCCTGTAACTCTAGCTCAGGGCTTGCATAGGCATTGACATAGATTGCATGCATACAGATGCAAGCATATACACCTAAATCAAATAAAAATAAACATTAAACATTATAGTTAGTTGGCAAATATCTCTTAACCCACCAATGGTTCTGATACCAAAGCAATATATGTAGAATGTTGTTGTACAAAGGACAAAGTATTGTCTCAGAAAGTATAGTCATAAGAGGTTTAGTGTCACTGGCCCTGCAATCCCAGCTATTCTGCAAATTGAGTCAGGCAGGACAAAATTTCAAGGCTTGTCTGGACTAAAAAGTATATTTAAGGTCAATCACTACTTAGAGACCCTGTTTTAAAATTAAAAAAAAAAAGTGAGCTGTGGATATACATGACAGTGGTGGCCTACCTTGTGCAAGGTTGTGTTTGTTTCCCAGTATCCAGAAGGAAAAAGAACTGTTACAAATAGAGAAAAGAAAAAATAAATATCCCAGTAAGAAAAGTATTTTAAAAAGACTTCCTTTGAGGGGGTATATCCTCTTGGTATTTATTCTACAATTCAATGGAGTTGATAGAATATCTAATCAGTGTGGAAAGGGCACATAATGTACTCTAGCAACCATCATCAGTGAACAGATGCTAGATTGCATCAGTCATCCCAACAAACAAAAACGTAAAAATATCAAAGCAAAAGGAAATAAAAATAGAGCACTGAGAGTGTGTTATGTGACAGGCTTTTCTTGAGAAAACTAGCACACATGGCTATTCACTCAAGCTTGGGAACATACCACAGACAAGTAGTGATTGCACGAAGTTCAGTGAACCAAGGAGTTCATCAGATTGCTGACAGACTTATAGCTGAGGGGTTCCCTACTGGAGTGTGAATGATTGCTGCATCTTGGAAATGTCTGCCCCATGCATATGATGGCTCAGGAATGTTACATCCTAGGAGCTATCTGACCCACTCCAAAGGCTGAAAAAGGTTCCTCTGTGCTCTGCCTCATTCTATACCTGCAGTTATAGCAGGTTCTGGCTGCTGTAATCCTAGGACTGTCTGACACATTCTGTAGGTTACAGCTTTCCCAAACTGGTGAAGTCCATTTCCCTTCTTTCAGAAGCTCATGAGTATCCTTCTAAAATGCAAAGATTCAATTGAAGTGAAACTGCCATGTAACAAGATACCATATTTTGTAGCAACTAGATTTTCCCCTACAGTCTTGTGAGGAACAACCTAGTTAAATCACATTAGGAAATTAGTAAATATGTACATTATGTAAAGACAAGCAATTCCTCTTCTGATATAAAATTTAAAAAAAAAAGCTTCCATGCTTATTTAAGATATTTTAAAATATTGTTTTAACTTACGTGTAAATGTCGCTTAACCCAGCAATGGTTCTGATACCAAAGCGATATATGTAGAATGTTGTTGTACAAAGCACAAAGGAAAGTATTGTCTCAGAAAGTATAGTCATAAGAGGTTTAGTGTCACTAGCCCTGCAATCCCAGATATTCTGCAAATTTAGTCCATTGAGGAAATCACGTTTAGCTGTCATTCTTATACAGCTCAGACCCAGCTTCTTAAAGGTGGAAATGTGTGTGTGTGGAGGTAGTTACATGTATATGAGTAACATATTCCAAGGAGGTAAAAAGAGGGCTTCCTAGCCCTTGTAGCTTCAGTTATATGTTGCTGCTAATACGTGTACTGTAATCCAACCTTCATCTGCAAGTGCAACTCCTGGACTTATGTCCTGAATCTTCCTCCCTCCTTCCCTTCCTCCTTCTCTTCCTTCATACTTTCACTTCCATTCTTCCCTCACTCCTTCTTTTCTTCTTCTTTCCTTCCTCTCTTCCATTCTTTTTATTTTCTCTTATGTGTATACTTACTAACAGGCATATATACTTGGATGTTAGGATACTATGAGGTTCTTCCTTTTGTTTGTTTATGTTTAATAAAAAACTGACCAAAATCATCTTTGGGGAGGAATAGGTTTATCTGGGTCATGGGTTGTAGAAGATCTTCAAGAAAGCCATGCTATCTGCTCAGTGTAGGAACCTGTAGCAGGAATTGATGCACAGTCCATGGAGGAAATCATGTTCAGCTGTCATTCTTATACAGCTCAGATGCAGCTTCTTAAAGGTGGAAATGCCCACCATCAGCTGGGACCTACTACATAAATTAGCAATCATATGTCTCACAGATATGCCCAAAGACAAATCCAATAAAAGAAATCTCTCAATTAAAGCTTCTTCTCCCTTACAACTCTTGATTGCATTAAATGGTCAATCAAACTAATAAGTACTTAGGGATTTCCAAGATGGCTCAGCATTTAAAAAGGCTCACTGTACAAGCCTGATGAACAAAATTTAATCTCTACAACCTACATTAGAACCCAAACAATACAAACCAAGCCAAACGAAACAAAACAAACAAGAAAACGCCCAAAATTATGGATCTGATGGTGAGAATCTGTGATACCAGGAGTCTTATTGTGAAATGGGATGAATAGATAGGAAAATTACTCAGGAGATACATGGCAATCTATCCTGGAGTCTGAACCATTACAAAAAGAAAAGAGAAGGTGTTTAGAAGGGGAAATAATAGAGCTGACCTCTGACAACCTACGAGTCCAAACCTACTCCATCTTTGGACTTGCAAAGGAAGGAGGAGGAGGAGGAGGAGGAGGAGGAGGAGGAGGAGGAGGAGGAGGAGGAGAAAAAGGGCCTGAGAGCTTGGTCCACAGATGAACCCAAGCTGCCCCCAAGTACCAGGATGGACCCCATGACTTGTCCTAGTGTTACTTCCTAGCTAATACCTTCTTGCGCGTGCTCGACTGGCCAGGAAGAACGACGCTGCAACAGGATCCTTCTGCACACGTTTATTGGGAGAGCTTGATTGTAGAGGCGAAAAGACCTCGAGCCCAGAACTGGTGCTGCTTTTATAGGCCTAGGACAGGCGTTCTCTCTCATCTGATTGGTTAACTTGTCTCTCATCTGATTGGTTAACTTGTCTCTCATCTGATTGGTTAACTTGTCTCTCATCTGATTGGTTAACTTTTGTCAATTCTCAAAACCTCACCTTGGCAAAAGAACCTTTACTGGCTATGTATGTGTGGTGGCCAGCTGTAGCCAACTGCCACTCTGCAACTGCCACTCTATAACTGCCACTCTGTAACTGCCATTCTGTAACTGCCACTCTAACTGCCACTCTGCCACTCTGTAACTGCCACTCTGTAATGGCTTCCCACAATACCTAGAAACAGTTAATCAAAGATTAGTCTGACTGTTTCAGATGTACTCTTAGACAATTTGTGATTGTATACAGACTTGTTTCAGGCCACCCATCTGTTGGCTTACAATCGTCATTAAATTAGATACCCCCTAAAATAGATAGCCCCTTATTTGCTTATATTTTCTATACACCGTGTCCTAGTGAGAGTTCAGGTCTGCTTCACCAAAGAATCCTGTGGGTCATCTGTGAATAGGCCCCAACTCAAATTTCTGATAAAGAGTCCTTAATGTGATTTCATTGGAGTCAGCTCCTTGGTGGTCTTTTGGGATACACAAAAAAAATCTTGAGATTCATTTCAGTGTGGAAAACACAAAGGTATTTGTATCCACAGATAGCCTGAGATACAAAGAATGTAAATAATTTAGGGCTGCCTTTTTAAAGAAATAGATATAATACTTTTTCTATCCAACTGTCTGTTAGTGGATCTTGACTACCTGGTGTCTTTTGTAACTTTTAGAGCCAGACTTCACCCAAATTCCTCAGGAAGTTTAGCCCTGACCTTCCCCCTAGGCTTTTGTCTTTACCTTCATTTGGCAGTCCATAGGACAGAGCTACAATATCTGTATGGCTGTGACCTCACCTGATCCTTCTTTAGGTTCTTACAGTAATACATGTAGCTTATAGCTAGAACCCATCATTTTGAAAGAAATGGCATGTGCTTTGAGTTGAGTTTCTATGTAATTATGCCTCCATGAGCCCCAGTAATTGAATCACACCAGGCAAGTTCGCTCCCCCCCCCCAATTTTATAGTATTTAGTTATGGTTATATTAAACTACCTGATGTAAGACTCTGGAAATTCAGACCCAGTAAAAAGTTGGGTTTAGCCAAGTTTTCCTTCTTATATCACACAGATAGTTTCCCTACTAGTTGTGCTGTTTTCAGGGTTGCCACAATTCTTTACTCTGATGAGGTACTCATAACATTGTTGTCTTTATCTGAGTGCTAGTTACATCCACATGTTCACATTGCATGAATTGATTTCACATTATACCCTTGGTCATTTAGTTCTCTTTAGGTAAATAGTATTTTGATAATATAGTAATTTAATAGGAGGCTGGAGAGATAACTCAAAATTTACTTCTTTTTATTTGGTTTTAATTATTAGCATTATGTGTATGGAGGTTTTTAATGTGCGTGTAGTGTACCTGAGGAGGCGAGAAGAAGGCTGAGATCCTATAGCTAGAGTGATATCAGTGCAGGTGCTGAAACCTGAACTTGGGTAAGATTCTTACCTGGTGATCATAAGGGTCTCTTTTCAACTTACAAGTTCCCATGTAAAAAGCTGGACATAACAGTGTAAATTTATAAAAAATATATTCACTAGTGAGAGTATAAAATCCAGTGTGACATTCCACAGCTTCAAAAATTATATTCTAATGTATAGAAGTTCATCAAGATATATAGACTTTCTGTATGGTTAATTTTTCTGAGTGACTTTTTTAATTTATAAGTATTTTAAGACAAAATTTTTAAGTAAAATGCCAAAAAAGTTACCTGACCATACTTGCTATGAAAAAAAATGAGTAAGAGTGTTGGGGGTTGATAGCTACTCTTGGTACAGGTAGAGGATATTCAGAGAAGAATCATGTCAATGGCAACACTGAATGAGATATTTGGATGTCAGAGAGACAAGTTGCTTAGTAGGGGAAAAGATAAGTATGACAGACTGAGGAAGGATTGTGCATGAAACACCTCAAGACTCTGAAGGAGAACCTAGTGCTTAGAGAAAAATGGATGAAATATAAAGTGGGAATTAATAAGGTCATGGAAACAGTGGGTTAAGGTCCAAGGAACTCCTGGGCCAGAATGTGGCTCTTGATCTTGATAAGGAGTGAGAATGGGAGTATGGTGTGAAGAAACCTGACCTGGGACAGGGTAATAATTGAATAAAAAATAACTCAATGACTTGGATTGCTGTGATACAGACCGACTGTGTTGAGGATAAGAGCAAATTTTTCTCAAAGGATAACTATGGCAATCCCAGAGCTATAAAGAGAACCCAAGTACAGAGGTTAACTTGGGTCACCAACAGATGATAAAGATTGGATGGGTGCTAGTTGGAGAAATAGTTGACTGAATTTATTATTAGATTAGATTAAGGATACCAGAAAAAAATTAAGAAAACCCTGAGGGCTGCTTTGAGTGATGAAAGTGATAGAGCTTCCATTAATGGAACTCAGAGAGAATACAAGCTGGCATGGTAGATAGGACCAGCTCTGGATATGAACGGGAAATGCTTCTCACATGTTTAAGTGAAGATGCTTTAAAGGCTCTTGGGTGGGCAGGCCCTGTAATGAACACTCTAATTTTAGTTCCATTTGCATATAGATTATATTTGAAGCCTGGAGATTTGCTAGAATTTTGAAGGAGATGACCTTAGAAAGGTCAAGATAATGGGTTTTAAGAATCCTCAAGGTACAAGCTTCTTTCCTAACTTGTAAATCCATGTACTTCTCATGAGTCTAGCGTTGTTCCTGGGGGGTAGTATGGGTAAAATATGGGAACATGGGTTAGATATCAGAGGAAAGGAAAAAGGTCCTACATGTCAACATCTGGTTTGCAACCATACAGGCAAAAGTAGAAACATGTAGATATCATGGCTAAAGCCAAAACTATCCACTAAGACAATCCATATTTTTCTAAGGACACTTCAAGCATAAATATCAAAAACAATAAATAACTTGTGCAACGAAAATGGTTCATTCAAGTTCAGATTCTAGAAAGTTGCTCTTATTGCTAAATTCAATAAATATCCTCCATACCCTATAACTTTGATTATTAAAGGAAATCCTGCAATCATTATCCCTTGTAATGAACTATGCTATTCAAGCAATATAACTTAAAAACTCACAGAAAACAAACATTAAAACAAAACAAAACAAAACAAAACAAAACAAACAAAAAAAAAAACATTGTAAATATACTCAAGTTCAACTATCCCTTGAGAAGTCAGTGCTCACACTTTGGGTATGTTGAATTATCTCTGCCGGTATCTCTTTCTATTCATTCTTGTGGTTAAAATTTGTGTTAAAATGAATAAACCTAAGCTCCACATTTTAGTGGCTCATCCTGAAATCACCTTCTGTATTGAAACTACAAATCATGATTTTGCCTGAATGGAAGTCCTTATGGAAACTAAAGAAAGTCTTCTGCTGTCTGTAGGTGGCAGTGAGGAACTCTGCCTCTGCCCCTGCTGCTACAGACAGTCCTATCCAATTTGCTTCTCACTTTTTAGCACAGATTTACATATTTTGTTTTTGTGTCTGTTGTTCACAACCTGTGTCATTACTCAGCCTTTTTCTTACCTACTACAAAATCTGAATTACTTAATGTCAGAATGCTTGTACATTCGTTTAGAAATATACTAGCAAGATTTCGCTGAAAGGACCCAGATATAGCTCTCTCTTGTGAGAATATGCCGGGGCCTAGCAAACACAGAATTGGATAATCACAGTCAGCTATTGGATGGGTCACACGGCCCCTAATGGAGGAGCTAGAGAAATTACCCAAGGAGCTAAAGGGAACTGCAACCCTATAGGTGGAACAACAATATAAACTAACCAGTACCCGGGAGCTCTTGTCTTGAGCTGCATATGTATCAAAAGATGGCCTAGTCGGCCATCACTGCAAAGAGAGGCCCATTGGACTTGCAAATTTTATATGCCCCAGTACAGGGGAACGCCAGGGCCAAAAAGGGGGAGTGGGTGGGTAGGGGATTGGGGGTGTGTGTATGGGGGACCTTTGGGATAGCATTGAAAATGTAAACGAGGAAAATACCTAATAAAAAAAAAAGAAATACACTTAAGATTCCTTAAAAAATATTAGATATTAGAGACTCAATCAATATTTAGACTTAATAAAAAGAAATAGTGCTTTTAATCTTATCATTATTAAAGATCTTTTGGTCTTTAAAATGTACTTACTGTTCAAGGTAAAAAAAATAAGAAAAAGCCAAAGGTTGTCTAATTTCATATTAGTTGACAGTCCACATCCTTGATGACAGGTTTGAGAAAGATTCTCTCTCTCTTTCTCTCCCCTTCTCCTGTGTGTGTTTGTGTATGTATATGTGCGTGCCTCCAATGTTCTGTGGAGATGATGATAATTTTAATAATATTCTTGTCAACAGAGAAGCAACATCATATGGCAAGCACCTAAACCTGCTTAGTACAATTAGAAAGCTCTGCAAGTAGCTGTGACTTGAGGACTGTGCTTGTGTTTTGCAGTCACATGCATTTCTCATACATCCTTTTCATTGTCCTATGAATAATGACAGCTAATAACTCCATCTTCACACATATCAGATTATTATCTGTCTGTCTAGCTACATATCTATCATTCATTATATATATATATCAAATGTAACAGGGGACTGGTTACTTATTTGATAAAATATTTGGTTCTCATAATATAAGGACCTTAGTTTGATTCCAAAAGCCCATTTTCAAAAAGTTTGGCATATTGGAATGTGCTTAAAATCTCAGTGGTGAGGAGATGGAGACATACAGATCTCAGGAGCTTGCTCTCCAATAATTCAAACCAAAATAGTGAGCTCTAATCCACAGATCAACCATGTTTCAAAAAGAGACACAGATGAAACCTGAAGTTGTCTCATAGCTTCTAAATATATACATATACTCGGGGGCTCCCTCATACATACAAATATACAGAAGTGCATATACACAAACATACCTCAGCATAGACATAAGAAAGAAAGGAAGAAAGAGAGAGAGAGAGAGAGAGAGAGAGAGAGAGAGAGAGAGAGGAAGGAAGGAAGGAAGGAAGGAAGGAAGGAAGGAAGGAAGGAAGGAAGGAAGGAAGAAACAAAGGTTAAGCTGTGCCCAGGACTGATTATACACTCTAGGTCAACTCTAGGTCAAGTATCAGACTCTGGAATTCACAGTCTGAGTAATACATACACATTTCTTGAAAAGACCCAATGCTCCATCGAAGTCTCTCAGCTTTAAGATATGCTTCATAATCTTATAAATAATGAATCCAATGAGAAAATCAAGATGCTGGCTCAGTCCCGTGAGACATAAATGATCTAGGTCTTATAAAGTACTCAATCAGTTTCTCTTTTTGTCTGGATCTTAGGTAATAATGTGCCACTTGTTTGCACACCTCCCTGAAAACCACTTACTTGGGGAAAAGTCAAGGAGTTAAACATGTTTCTGAAAACAAATCAGTTTGAGGAGCACATGACCCAGAATCCGTTAAGGTTTTGTGATATTCCATTTGGGACTTGCAAACACAAATCACATTCCACAAAGTCATCTTTGCCCTACAGCCCTGGAGATTTTCTTCTGATGGATTAGATACTTTCTTAATTATGTATCTTAATGATACATCATTAGTTGAGAATTATCAAAGCCAAGGCATCAGAAAATACTGTCTAAAGTTTCTATGTTCACTGTCAATAGTCAGAGTGTTAGCTGCCAACAAGGTTTGTCTATAATTTGATTTGAATGAAAAAAAATGTCTTTCATAGTGTCTGTGTCTTAGTTAGGGTTTTACTACTGTGAACAGACACCATGACCAAGACAACTCTGACAAAGGCAACATTTAATTGGGGCTGGCTTACAGGTTCAGGCTTTCAGTCCATTTCATCAAGGCAGGAACATGACAGCATCCAAGCAGTCATGGTACAGGAGTAGCTGAGACTTCTATATCTTTATCTGAAGGCTACTAGCAGAATACTTGCTTCCAGGCAGCTAGGATAATGGCTCACACCTAGAGTGACACACCTATTCCAACAGGGCCACAGTTTTTAATAGTGCCACTTCATGGGCCATGCATATACAAATCACCATAGATTGAAATTAAGAATCAGATATCTTCTAAAATCCATTGATTTCCAGGGATCAATGGCTTCTAGTGATGGCTTCAAAAACTTACAGAAGCAGAAGTGATGACTGATTTAAGAAGACAAAAAAAAAAAAAAAAAAAAAAAAAAGAATTAAAGCCATGGATCTTCAATTGATCAATATTCTATAGTATCAAAGTATAAAACTCTTTATAGATATCTATTGTATGAATCATGGAATGACAATGGAGTGACATGACAGATAGCACATGTTCTCAAATATATTGACATACACTTAGATGAAAAGAAAGATCAAGTAATATTACTCATATAGGCAGATTTACTCTGCTTTTTTACTCTAGTAAGTACTCTTTAATGCTTAGATTATTAATGTGACATTCCATAATATGAACTCAATTATATCGGAATCATTCCAGTTTCCTTTCTGCTCCTATGATAGATACTCTGACCAAATGCAACTTAAGTGAGGGAAGGAATTAATTAGCTTACACTTACACTCCACTAAACATTATTGAGGAAAGTCATATGAGGAATCTGAGGCAGAGACTAGAGTACAAACCAGGCTTGCTGGCCTATTCATAAACTCATACTTACCTTACTTATTATTCTTATATAGCCTGAACTACCTCTTCACTTTAAACTAGGAAAAAAGAGAAGAGCTCCC
The DNA here is from genome assembly GCF_000001635.26 of Mus musculus. NCBI lineage: Eukaryota > Metazoa > Chordata > Mammalia > Rodentia > Muridae > Mus > Mus musculus. Next base: position 114,313,218 of record NC_000067.6, read on the forward strand.
ATTTCACTGTTTAAAACTTCTTATCTTTTTAAGTGTGTGTGTGTGTGTGTGTGTGTGTGTGTGTGTGTGCAGTGATGGCTTCAAAGGACACTATGATTCCACAATGTCACAGTAATGGCACAAGAAGACATTGTAATAGCAAAATATGTTGTGTGATAGCACAGCAGGTCACTGTTATGACAATAGTGGGATAAATGTTCACTCAATAAAACAGAGTAAGAACACAATTGGACACAGTGACAACACAGTACTCCCATGGGATGTTATCATTATAATGAAAGAATATGGCACTGGAATAAATTTGTTAGTTACAAGGGAGGTACTATAACATGGAATGATTGTATAATAGGAAAATGTGATGCCATACTGGGCCACTGTTGAAACATTTGGGCACAAGGATGCCATAATAAGGAACAATGATGGAACAATATGTCATAGGAATGTCAGAAGGTTATATTGTAGAGAAACAGTGTGCCACTGTAATAACTCATTAAGACACAGTGATGGAAGAGTAGTCAACAGTATGAAACAGTGAGTCAAGGTAGTGACATAAAATATATACCACACAGTAACATTGTAATATGTCACATTGAAGCCACATATACAACACATTTATAGTATATTAGGAAACAGTGACTATATAAATGGTATAGTGATACAAAAATAGGTTTACTGGCTGGTTTTGTGTCAACTTGACACAGGCTGGAGTTATCACAGAGAAAGGAGCTTCATTTGGGGAAATGCCTCTATGAGATCCAGCTGTGGTACATTTTCTCAGTTAGTGATCAAGGGGGGAGGCCCCTTGTGGGTGGTACCATCTATGGGTTGGTAGCCTTGGTTCTATAAGAAAGCAAGCTGAGCAATCCACTGGAAGCAAGCCAGTAAAGAACATCTCTCCATGGCCTCTGCGTCAGCTCCTGCTCCCTGACCTGCTTCAGTCCTGACTTCTTTCAGTGATAAGCAGCAATGTGGAAATGTAAGCTGAATAAACCCTTTCCTCCCCAACTTGCTTCTTGGTCATGATGTTTTGTTCAGGAATAGAAACTCTGACTAAGACAATAGGTCACAGTGATGAAGGAATAAAGCAGAGCTGTGACAAAATGAAGCACAGAGATGCCAAAATAGAACACTACTGACTCATAACAATAACATATTTTGCTGCAATAATGCTGTCTTCTGCCATCTGTATGTCCTCCTGTTACATCACTGTGTCCTACTGTGCCATCACAATGCTGTATTTTGCTATCTCACCAGGCTACTGAGGCATTTGTTCCCTATGTAGTCATAAGTATGCCATATTGAATTATCACTGTGCTGTATTGAATCATCATCTGTTTCTTCTATGCTATCACATTGTTCTATAGTGACATCTCAATAATGTGTTATGTTGTAACTTTTCAGTTGTAGAAACATTATGCTCTCTTTTGTCATGAAATCTTTTCTGTAATGGTTTTGTCTATTGAGCCAACACTATGCCATAGTATGCTACCACTTTGCCTAATTTTTTGCCATCATTCTAACTTAATTTTCACTACTATGCTTTAATGTCCTATCACTGTGACCAATTATGCTATCTCGGTGCCTTTTTGAGTCAACACTGTCTACTAGTTTTGTATCGCTAAAGCCTATTTTACTTCACATTTCTATATTGAGGCTTGACATTTGTCTATTTTGTTATTATAGTGTCATATTGTGTTATTTGTGAGGCCTATTGTACCATACATATGCCCTATTATTCTAACTTTGTGATCTGACATGCTATAAAATTTTCTTATTGTGTTCAATAATACCATCATCACCATGGCCTATTGTACTATTACTATGATACACTGTGTCATAACTCTGGAATGTGCTATTTCTGTAGCCCACTATATGACCAATGTGCTCCATTGAGTAGTAACTGTAGCATACTGTGTCTTTGCCTTCTTTCCTACCATCACTGGGTACTCTCATGTCTTAACAATACCATATAGTGTCATCAGTGTCCAATTGTGTCATAAACATTGTAACTTGTTTTGCTATCATGTGGTCTACTATTCTATCATTGTCCTTTATTGTGCAAATATTGTGTTTTACTGTGTCATTACTGTTCCTTATTGAACCAAGATAGTACACTATTGTCTTATTCTCACAAATTCTATAATGAAACACCATTACTCAAAGCAAGTTAGGAGGAAAAGATTTATTTGACATATGCTTTCACATTATAGTCCATCATTCAAGGAAGTCAGGACAGGAACTCAAACAGGGAAAGAAACAAAATGCAGAGGCTGATGCAGAGGCTGTGGAAGAGTACTACTTACTCTTTTGCTCATTCTCCCTTGCTCAGTCTGCTTTCTTATAAAACCCAGCACAACCAGTCATGGGAATGTACGCTATGCAAAATGGGCTGGATCTCCATTAATCACTAATTAAGAAAATTACCTTCCCATCACTTGGGAGGCAGAGGCAGGAAAATTTCTGAGTTCGAGGCCAGCTTGGTCTACAGAGTGAGTTCCAGGACAGCCAGGGCTACACAGAGAAAACCTGTCTCAAAAAAAAAAAAAAAAAAAAAAAAACAAGAAAGAAAGAAAGAAAGAAAGAAAGAGAAGAAAAGAAAAGAAAAGAAAAGAAAAGAAGAGAAAAGAAAAGAAAAGAAAAGAAAAGAAAAGAAAAGAAAAGAAAAGAAAAGAAAATGATCTACAGGAATGTCTGTAGCTACAGAGGCCTTTTCTTAATTGAGGCTCACTCTTCTCAATTTGACATAAAAGTTACTAGCATAATTGAATGCTTGTCAATCTAACACACAATATCACAGTAAAACCACAACTGTTCCTTTCTTTTTTTCCCTAATATCTCACATTAATATGAACATTATACTATACAATATTTATAACAAAATTCTCACAGTCTTTACCAAATGTACACACTTTAAAATGTAGTCTATTAAAAATATCCAACAAAACTTACTTTTCAAATTCAATGAAAAACTCTAAAATCACTTTAAAAGCTTAAACTCTCTACTGTGGCCTTCTGTGAAGTAAAAAAATAAATCAAATAGTTTTTCACTTCAAGCCACAGTCATATCAAAGCAAAGTCATACTCCATTTTTACAAACAACATAAGATTCACTGTCTTCGATGCACTCCTTATCATTGGAGTTCCTCCAAGGAGCTTTGGTCACTTCTCCTGCTTTGCCCTCTGTAGCACACACAGTTGGTTTTATAAGCTGATATTGATTCAACTCTCCTGCTGTTGCTGCTCTTGGGTGCTGTCCCATTGCATTGCCCTCTTGCACTATCAGAGTGTCCTATTGTGCTGTCACTTTGCTCATTTGTATCTTCATTATGCTCTGTTTTATCACCTCAGCGTCCAGACATGTTTTCACTGTGCCATAATATGTAATCATAATATCCTATTTGGCCATCACTATGACTCTTGTACCATCGGCATATCTTATTATGCCATCAATGTACGCTGTTGATATACTACAATGCCTTATTTTGTTGGTAAGTATCCTAATATACCCTCTTTTGGCCTGTTGTGCTATCTCGGTTCTTCATTGGAGCTTCATTGTGTGACAGTTTGCTGTCACTGTGCCCTAATTTGTAATCAATACTTTATATTGTGTCAATACATTTCCCTTTATCACTTAATTACAGTGATATACTATGTCATCACAATTCATTTTTCTGTTATTGTTGTGGCATATTGTAGCATATTGTGCCATCTTTTTGTCCTACTACTTCAGCACACTACCATCTCATGCCATTATTTTCTAACATTTTGCTATATATGTGTCCTATTCATCTTTATACTATCTTACTTTTCAACTGTAAAATCTATTTTGTTACTACTGTGTCATTGTGAGATATAATAATGTCTTATTATGTCATGATAGTATCCTATGGTGCCATAACTCCTCCTTATTGAGCAGTTGTTATGCTCTATTGTTCCATCACAGTGTCCTACTATTCTAATATGGTGCCCTACTGAGTCATCACAGTGCCTTACTTTGCCACAAACATGGCATTTTCAACAAGCCATTGTGCCCTCTTGAGTCACCATTATACCCTAATAAGTCATAACATTGCCATCCTGTGCCATCAGTGTTTTCTATCTTGAAATCATTGAGCTGTTTATTGGCATCTCAGTACCTTATTATGTGATCACTGGTGTTTTATTGAGCCTTCACAGTTATCTACTGAGCAGCAACTGTGCCTATGATGCCATCACTGTCTTCATGGTTTTCTTTGTTTCGTTCTCAATGCCATATTATGGCTTTAGTGTGTCCTGTATTGGGCTTTCGCAGTTCTGCTATGTGCCATAACTTTATCCTGTTGATTCAGCAATGAGCTTTCCTATATTATTTCAGTGTCCCATCACACTCACACATACACACACACACAAACACACACAAACACACACAAACACACATATACATGCACTCTTATGAGTAGCCATAATTTGAATGTTGCTTTTGAAGCACAATGCAGTGAAATATCTGTAATTACAAGACAGAATAAATTGAAAGTGGCAGGGAGAGAAGAAAAAAACAAAAGTAGAGAAGAAGGGAAAGAGAAGAAAGTTAGAGAAACAGGAGATCTTGACAGCACCTACCAATATTCTAGAAGGAAAAGCAAGGCCATGGACAGTAATTGTGACAATAAGGCCTATAAAGGAAGTGAGTGTAGAAGAGAACTTCAGTATTAATTTAGCTACCAAAGATACTATATTCTGTATTTATAGAAGCATCAAGGAAACCTTTCAGAATACAGTTTTGAAGAATCACAGGGAAGGTCCATTTTGAAGAGATAGTTTCTTTCCAATGAAGTATTATTAAAATGTAAACATCATCTTAGAATTTTCAAACATGTTGGTTCCCTAATTACTGAAAGTTATTTAGGGGAAACAACCTTCCATGGCAATCCTTGTAACTTTTTATTGCAAGAGTGGGATTAAATGATGGTCATACATAAGATCTCTGAAGGGAGTTGACCTTATACTTTTGTCTGATGTAATATCTGTACATGATATACCACAGCTATTTAGGGAAATCAAAGGCACCTACATTCCATAACATTTGAAGTTTCGCTGTTCTGGTTGATTGAAAATGTCTGCATCTGTTTCTCTATTGTCTTCCCAAGTGATCCTGTAAGATCAGTATATTTGGAAGACGTGATGACTTCTAAAGTTTCAAGACTTATAAATGCAGAAGTTGTATATAATATTTCTCTATGTGTTTGTGAAAAACTTAGTATTGAACTGAAAACATAGCAGATGACAGAAAGTATTAATGTGGGAATCAGCCCTTACTTCAAAGCCTTGCTTTATCATTTATAGTTAACCACAGCATGTTGCATAATCATCTGGATTTGTTGTATAAGATACAGTGAAAATAATGTTTATCTCATAAAGATATTGCAACCCAGATAATGGTATTGAAATAAAGTTTCCAGCATTAACTGGCAATACATACTTGATAAAATTTAATAAAACAAGCACCTATACAGGATCATTGACCCTTATAGATAATGTAAGCTATATAAAGTTTGCAAATTCATTCATTCTTTACAAAACAAATGAGTAATTGTTATTACTATTTTAAAGACTGATACCAGGTCCTTTAAATGGCTTGATCTTCTAAAGTCCACAGGAAGACTGAGAAAGAAATAAGAACCAAAAGTCTGGCTTCTTTTGCCTTGCAGAAGCTTTGGAGTTTCATGAGGTCCCATTTGTCAATTCTCGATCTTACAGCACAAGCCTTTGCTGTTCTATTCAGGAATTTTTCCCCTGTGCCCATATCTTCAAGGCAAACAGAGGAATGGATACAGAAAATGTGGTAAATGTACACTCAGCTATTAAAATGAATGAATTTATGAAATTCCTAGGCAAATGGATGGACCTGGAGGGCATCATCCTGAGTGAGGTAACACATTCACAAAGGAACTCACACAATATGTACTCACTGATAAGTGGATATTAGCCCAAAACCTAGGATACCCAAGATATAAGATACAATTTGCTAAACACATGAAACTCAAGAAGAATGAAGACTGAAGTGTGGACACTATGCCCCTCCTTAGAATTGGGAACAAAACACCCATGGAAGGAGTTACAGAAACAAAGTTTGGAGCTGAGACGAAAGGATGGATCATGTAGAGACTGCCATATCCAGGAATCCACCCCATAATCAGCATCCAAACGCTGACACCATTGCATACACTAGCAAGATTTTATCGAAAGGACCCAGATGTAGCTGTCTCTTGTGAGACTATGCCGGGGCCTAGCAAACACAGAAGTGGATGCTCACAGTCAGCTAATGGATGGATCACAGGGCTCCCAATGGAGGAGCTAGAGAAAGTAGCCAAGGAGCTAAAGGGATCTGCAACCCTATAGGTGGAACAACATTATGAACTAACCAGTACCCCGGAGCTCTTGACTCTAGCTGCATATGTATCAAAAGATGGCCTAGTCGGCCATCACTGTAAAGAGAGGCCCATTGGACACGCAAACTGTATATGCCCCAGTACAGGGGAACGCCAGGGCCAAAAAAAAATGGGAATGAGTGGGTAAGGAAGTGGGGGGGAGGGTATGGGGGACTTTTGGGATAGCATTGGAAATATAATTGAGGAAAATAAGTAATAAAAAAAAAGTCTGGCTTCTGAATCTTTGCCTGTAGGTACTATAATATGCCACCATTATCCATGTATCTTATAATAGTAATAAATGATATTTGATATAATGCTGAAAAGAGTTGAAATTACCCCAAATTTCAGACAAGGTAGAAATATCTATTATCTGTATTTTTGTATGTACTTTTAAGTAGCTCTAGTCAAACCAAAAAGATTAATAAATCCACATGATGGAATTGTTTTTCTCAGGTGTTGCCTGTCTATCAAAATAGAAAGATTTTAGATCTAAAGAGAACACTCATTTATTAGGAAAGTGAAAGTTCAATTCAAATTTCCTATGCTGAAGTTGGGCCAGGTAGGACCCCTGGATATTTGTGAATATTTGTGCTGATATTTAGGACATACTTCTGCCCTTTGTCTGATAATTAAGCAGAACCTACCTACTTATGCACCTGCCTCTGCCTACTCTAACAGAGCACATTAAGGATTGAGAAATCACTCAGGTTTTGACACCATGCTCACATAATCATTCAGCAACAGCCTCCTTAAATCTCATTACACTTCCACTAAGAGTCCCCCAGTGTCTTCACAGCTTGTCCTCAGTACCTCCTAATTATAAAGCATGTAATAGACATTTGAGTTCTAATTACAATAGCAGCTTTCTTCTGTTACTAAATTTTCTTCTACTCCCTGGTAACTAATGGCCACACATGCAATTACGTATAATAGATATTTTTCTTTCACTTATGAGATGGTGTGTCAGGTGTTAAATAAGACCATAGCAGAAGATCCACTGCTTGTTTCTACTGGGAAGCTGACATCAGATCTCAGCATGAATGCAGTTACTGCAAGCCCTAATTTGGTGTATATATTTAAGTAAATGGCCCGATACCAGTTAGAAAATGGGATATTTTATCACTTGAACTGCTCAGGGTGACTTCATTACCAGTTATCTAAGTATAGATATACGTACAGAGTGAATGACTTTACACATAGTAGCTGTCCGAAAACTGTATGACTGCCAATTTCACTATAGAAGATACCATTTGTGTACTGCTCTTAGTTGTAAAGAGTTCATAAGCATCCATGAATTTAAGAAGCAATAGAACTTTAGTGTCTTAAAATTAAGATTGTCAAGGAATTTAAGAATGTGCTTTATTTTATCATTTAGGTTTTTATTTATTAATATTTATATGAGTATGACTGCATGAATGCATCACATGTGGGCTGGGAACTCAGAAGATACATTATGTCGGTTGTGAGTACAGAATACAAATCCCAGTCAGAGGACTGCAAGAACAATAATGTTCTTAAGCACCAAGCTGTCTCTCCAACCTCAGGACCATAATTAAAACTGTTGTAAATCTTTGTTGTTATCTGTGCTGTGACAAAATACTGGACAAATCCAATTTAGGGATGAAACACTTTATTTTGTTTATATGTCTTGGAAAGAGTTTATACTTGTCAGAAGCAAAGGTAGAAACTCAAGTTAGAAACCTGGAGACAGAAACTGAAGCGGAGATCATAGAGGATGTTGCTTACTGGCTTTCTTCCATATTGCTTAAATAATCAGTTTTCTTAGTCTACCAGGTCCAGCTGCCTATGGGCTGATAATACCCACAATAGAAAATAGGCCTTTCCACAACAATAATTAATCAAGAAAATTCTCACTATGGAGTTTTCTAGTGGAAAGTCCATTAGAGACATTTTCTCAATTGAGCCTTTCTCTTCCCAGATGATTCTAATCTATGACAAGTTAGAAAAAACAGACAAACAAATGAAAAACTCTATGTCTCTGTATTAAACAATGAAAACTATCATTGTACATTAATTTGTGCTTGGGTTTGTCATCATCAGAACCAAAATATATTTGAAGTGTGGTTGTAACCAATAAATATTTAAGTTAGAGTATGTTTTCTTATAAGAGAAATCATAATTTGTTAACCACATTTCAGTTTAGAAAGTTTGGAAAGAGGAAAGTAAATAGATTCATTAAATGAAAATGAAAGATATGAAGATAAATCTATAAAAAATGAGCACAGAAAAAATGAAATAATCTAAAGACTTTCTTAAAAGAAATTAACAAAGATTGGCCACTAGTGATTTTGATAAGTAAATATAGCAAATTAATGTACAACTGTTACTATACCTAGTGCTTTAGAGACTGGGCCCTCGTAGCTCCTTGCATGCTAGGCTATACCTCTACTCTCAATAACGCAATTAAGTAAACAAGTAATAATGAAAGCAGATAAATGAGATTTATTCCATGTGG